>NC_090853.1:17912500-18062500 GCF_024217435.2 Syngnathus scovelli | reverse complement strand
TGTCTACTAACAAGCCTGGACAGGTGCGGGTGATTACTCGATTGCATGGGCATGGCTGGGAACACGAGACGTCAGTAGAAGTGGCTGGGTGGCAGGTGATGTAGGCACGTGACAGAACCCCGTCCCTCAAGGAACAGCCCCTAATGGCCGAAGGCAGGACCCTGACCCCCGGACCTCCTCGGCTGCCCTGGCCGAAGAGCGGGCTGATCTGGATACAGGCGGTGGAACCCTGTCATGAGCGCCGGGTCTAGGATCCAACAGGCTGGCACCCAGGAAGGGGCCGAATTGTCACAGCCCTCCCAGTCCACCTGGATGCTCCTGGCACACCGACGGGAATGGAGCAATTTACGGACCGTGTACACTGGGACCCCCATCAATGAGCCACACGCAGGAACCAGTGGGCTCTTGTGGATGGGCCTCACTCATGACACATGGAAGGTGGGATGGAACCTAAAGGAACCTGGAAAATGGATCGGCCCGCGGAGGGGTTGACCACTGTTAGGGTTGACAAATTATCTTGAACGTATGATTATGTTGGAATGTAGACTAGAATTATTAACTTTGTTTAGACCTTTCTGCTTTCCTTGACTCTGGAAAGTTTAACCATTCAGTTGTTCAAACTTTCCAAATGGTGTGGAAACATTCTTGCTTAGTTAATCATCTAAAATGCTCCACGAATTTCTGTTTTTCACAACCTTGTAAAACAATGAGCTGGGACCCTCCGCACTGATTAACCAGTTGCTGAGGTGACCACCAAACATGTCTGTTAGGGTTTTCCAGGTTATCTTTATCGTAGGATTATGTTGGAATGTAACCTGTAATAATTAAACTCGCCTGTCCTGTCTTAACAAAAGTAGTAGAACAAAGTGCTAAGATCTTTTGAACTGATTGACTAGCTGCAGAGGAAGCAATCAAAGTTGTTTTGTTCACACAACATCGTGAAGGACCCCCTGCTGTGCTTTGATCAGCCAGGGGCTTCGGCCATTTGTCTACTCTGACCCCCACTCTCAACCCCCACTCTGTTTCTCTCAATAAAAATGCTCCTGCACGAGGCCTGAGTCAGACTTCATTCGATAATCGCTGTTCAGACAGCGACGAATGGACTCTCCACCTGCAGGTGTCTAAAAGAACTTGCTTGTCTCCTGTTTGGTTCTTGCAAAATAAGTTGGAGTGAGCAAATCTCTAACATTTTGGTGCCGAAACCCGGGATCCTCATACCCACCATCTGACCGGCGAAGGAGGACGTGCTGCATTGTCGACAAGCCAGCGTCCATTAGGAGGACCTGGAAAAGAAAGTCCTGGGAAGAGAATTCTTCGCTGGGCCAGCATCTTAGGTCTGCCTTCGTCTGACAGAGGTGGATTGACGGGATCCGGCGGTGCAACGAACCAGGGGACAAGTAAGTTAAAGCGCTAAAGATACGGCTTTGGTTTGTCCGAGCTATGAGATTCGGCTTTGGTTTGTCCGAGCTATGAGATTCGGCTTTGGTTTGTCCGAGCTATGAGATTCGGCTTTGGTTTGTCCGAGCTATGAGATTCGGCTTTGGTTTATCCGAGCTATGAGATACGGCTTTGGTTTGTCCGAGCCATGAGGCCTAAAAAAGCGCTGGAGTTAGTGTGATTGAGAGTGTGACTGGTAGGATAAATTGACTAAAAAGCAGTTCTAGCGTTGATCCACGGCAATAATATAGGCTAGTAATTTGTTGAAAGGTCAATTTAAACCTGCATTGAGGATCCTCAAAGAAATAAATAAGTAATAATAGTAATAATAATAATAATAATATTTTTGAGACAGAGATTGTAAAACCTAAAACTACTAGAATTAAGAGGGGAAATAAAAACGGTAAATCTCTACCTCTTGACGGAGATGAGAAGTACATGGCAAGTAGATTTCTTAATTGTATGCAATATATGCCGAAGTGGAAGAAAAAGTATGGTGTAGAAGGGAAGTTGAAAGTTGAAGTGTGGAAGATAGTGGTTGAAGTTTTGGAGGACAGTGTGGCTAGGAAGATAGGACTGAAAAAGAAAAGAAAAGAGAGTGAATTGGATTGTGCTAAAATGTGGTTGAAAGCTTCACAAGAAAGAAGAGAACAAATCCAAAAGACAAAAGATAGAAAGTTGAAAAGTGATGAGGCCGCCATTCAATTGAGATTTGAAAAAGAATTCAGGGTGCATAGTGGCATCCCATTCAATGATACAGCTGAGAGTGCTTATCAACAACAGCTTA
Organism: Syngnathus scovelli; assembly: GCF_024217435.2. Classification (NCBI taxonomy): domain Eukaryota; kingdom Metazoa; phylum Chordata; class Actinopteri; order Syngnathiformes; family Syngnathidae; genus Syngnathus; species Syngnathus scovelli. The sequence goes on along the minus strand of NC_090853.1, from coordinate 18,060,276 downwards.
AAAATGCGCTCCTCACTAATTTCCGCCCTGAAATAGGCAACTGGGTGAGGAAACATTTGGTGGAAGTGGATGTTGCAAGTGTGACAACAACTATGCAATGGGCCAGACATGCTGAAAAAGTGATCAAAGAAGGCAAAAGTTCTGATGTATTTCATCTAGATGATGATAATGATCTAAATGAAGATACAACGATCTTCTTCCAAAGTTCCCAAAGGGGCAGAGGGAGAGTTAGATACCAACAAGGTCGCAAGCCACCATTCAGATCAAAACCCGTATCAGATTCAGACAACTGTTGGAACTGTGGGAGACGAGGACACTATGCAAGAGTGTGTCGTTTTGCAAAACAATATCAATCAAAGGATGGAGGAAGGAGCAGAGGAAAAGCCTCATTTTTAGCATGACAAGCTTCCTCCTCTTTGACCGCTTATGCTCATACAGAGAAAGAAAGAATAGATGCCCATATGACAGCAAAACATGTCATTGTCAGATTATTAGAATTTTTTTTAGATTATTAGAAATCCTGTCCATCCAAGAAGTATGACAATGCTGTTTGTATGCCCAAATTACAAATGACTAGAGCTCAAATTGTGTTACACTGAAGTTAAAATATACAAATCAAGTGGTAAATAAATGCAACTTGCTTCTAGAAGATAAATAAATAAAATTAGAATGTGCTGTCCTCGTGTGCATGGGAGGGACCAGCTCATGATCGACCACAGGAAATGGCCAGCCTGTGACGAATCATTGGTGCTGGGAACTACCTTTTGCATGCGAGAGCTGTGCATGTGTGTGCGTATATGTTAAAATGATGAACATTGGCTAAAGTTTTAGTATAAAAAAAATTTGCTAGACTGTGGTCTATCCAATTTGCACCGCAGAACAGAAATGATTTTGAAAGATAAAAATGAGAGGAAAAAGAGAGAAATCTGTTTGCAAGCAGAAACTAATCCACACTAGTGCATGTTAAGTGTCGAGCCCACATGAGAAATTCGAAGAAAAAAAATGACAGAACATGCTTTCAGGAATTGGAAGAAGCTAAATTGTGAATTTAAGATTTTGCAATGCTACATTTAATAGGAATAATTGATTGGTTGTGTTATAAGATTATATAAAATTCTAAATGCAAGCTAAATCTGAGAGATTGAGTTCTTCAAATTTAAAAACAAAGAAAAACTTCAGATTAATTTGCCAATTGTTTGTTTTAGTTAAGTTTTTTTGAATTGGTGGATTGTTCTACCAGGAAACCTGAGTTGAAAATGATATATGAATGTTGTGTGGTGAGCTTGGATGAATTGGGACCAATGTGATAGAAAGACTCCTTTTTGGAGACTGTGTGAGATGCAAATGAACATTGATGAATGATAGCCTGAATGAAAAGAAATTACAGGTTGAATGGTTGAAGTTGTTGGCGACTACTATAGAAAATTAGTAGAGCGACTTTGATGAAAGAGTGATTTTGAGCAGGTTGAATGTTAGAAAGAAACACGTAGCTTTTGGATTGATAATTAACTAGAAAAAAACTGGAGAACCAGTAACACATGTAGAAGATGTGTGAACTGAGAAATTGAGAAGCGTTTTGGAAAGAAAGTCAAATTAAATGATGATGGAATCGTATGTAGTAAAGAACGCATTCTCCCAAAAAGTTTGTCAAGGTGTGAGGCATGGGCGTTGCCAAGCCTCAGAAGGGGGGAGTGAGTAGGACAGATAGTGGAAGATAGTAATAATACAACACTTTATGACAATGAATTTTCGAATACATTTGGTGTTATATTGTGGTAAATTTTTTGTTCTTGTGTAGATAGGTTAGATTTAGAGGTTCAAAAGAAAGACAGTTAAAAGAAAACATTTTTGATTTGGACAATTGCAGGCTAACAGGAACATGAGAACGATAAGAACTACGAGGTGGGATCCAATTTCATTGGGGAGATTGAGAATTCACAGCACCATACTCTAAATCACATTTTTGAGCAAGCATGACAATAACATGTGAGAGGTCAAGACATACAGATCAGGGCTTGATGTGGAACGCAGACCTCGATGAGTTGATTTTCAATATTGATACTGAAGACAACATACTGTCCGATTAAATTGGAACTATAGATAAAATGTAGCTCAAAAATAGGATGAGTTGCAGGATTTACGATATAAAAACGAGACCGCTGTTATTAGAAGAATTTGAAGTTTGGTAAACAAATATTACCAGCAAATTGATGGAAGCAGCTACATTTGGAGATAGTCTTACAAGTGTTCAAACCAGCCTGTCATTCTCAGTGTCAGGGCCCCTGAAACCCAATCCGAGTCTTCGCCTGCAGCCGCGAACAACTACAAAATGGTGCCTGGCTCTGAAGCACCTTTGACCTTTGGCGAAGGACAAGAAAAGACTGCTGTTGTGCTTGGACAAGGACAAGTACACTCCGGAGGACAGACAACATCCTCGGGGACGAGAAAAGACAATGAAAAGTGGAGGAACTCACAATGATGAAAATTGACTCATTTGAACAATGGACTCATTCAAGAGTGATGGATGGGGTCGCTCTGAAGCAACAACAAAAGAACACCAACTTTGTTAGAGATTTGCTCACTCCAACTTATTTTGCAAGAACCAAACAGAGACAAGGCAAGTTCTTTTAGACACCTGCAGGTGGAGAGTCCATTCGTCGCTGTCTGAACAGCGATTATCGAATGAAGTCTGAAAAGTCTCCTTCCTGCAAGGGCATATTTATTAGGAGGAACAGAGTGGGGGTGAGAGTGGACAGGTTTGGTGAACCCCCGGCCTCTGGTAAGATCAGAGCAGGGGGTGTTTTACGATGTTGTGGGAAACTTTGATTGCTTCCTCTGCAGCTGGTCAATCAGTTCAAAAGATCTTAGCACTTTGTTCTACTACTTTTGTTAAGACAGGACAGGCGAGTTTAATTATTACAGGTTACATTCCAACATAATCATAGGATCAAGATAACCTGGAAAACCCTAACATCTCCCTCCTGTTTTATCATATGATTATGTCACCCCAAACAACAAAGACAAGTAAGAAAGAAAAACATATATATATGTATAATGAAGAAAGAAGAACAGCAAAAATAAAAACAACAAACAATGATAGCAACACCTTCCAGTGAAGATGAGGCATTACCTCAACACCCCAGATCAAACTTATTGTGTAAGCGAAAAACCTGCTGGCCAGATGTTATTAGCAGGAAAATTCTTACACGGCCCCGTTGCCACAGGCGACCAGAATGCTATCAATAAAAAATAAAAAGAAAAACACAGAAACAGTACATCATTGTATCCATCACTTGTGAAGCATTTTCGATGGTCAAATCAACAAGTTTCCGTAATACATGCTCAACAGAACAGCATCTACGCAATCCACGTCTCATTATCATTATCACAACTGTCACGTCTAAGAAGTTGTATATGTGCCCGTGTTTTCGTCAGCTGATGATGTTCTAGTCTGTAGGTGAGGTCTGTCACACACACCGGTGCACACACTCGTGTCCAGTTGGCAGGCAGCATCGGACAACTCCTGTGACCACAAAACCATGATCCGTACTGAACAGGCACGTGCACTCATAGGATGCAGGTGAGGCAGTGCCTCTGAACTTCTGGATGAAGTAGGTCCCGTCCGATGGTGCAGCCATGTTGGTAGTAGAGCCCTTACACCTTGAAAACGGCTCTCTCATCCTGGCACACAGCGGTGATGTCCAAAGCTCCCATCCAGTTTCCTCCTGGAGAGCAGTCGTCGTTAATGCATTTGTGGGTCCTGCAACCTTGGGTGCAACATGTGTAGTCAGCAAGACTTGGAACGGTCCCTCCCGTCGTGGCTGGCCCAGTTCCTTCCTTTGATGACCTCGATGTAGACCCAGTCTCCTGGATTGATGGGGTTGTCGACCTGTGGGGAGGAAAGATCAGGCGGCAGTAAATTTGTCTTTGACACAGTTTGAGCGTCCTGATCATATAATCTGCCAAGGACTGCTCTTCATCTGTTGTTTGCAACTCTCGTAGTCAATTGTAGTGCCCATTTAACTGGCAAATAGGAATGTTTGCGGGAAGAGTTTGAACACTTCCTAATGATTCCCTTTAACCAAAAACTATTTATGACAGGGGCGTTCCCATTTATTGCCTCCTGGTTTAAAAGAGATTGTCTTACCCATGCCTTCTTTCTCCTCACACGCTCGCACCCACACAGGGTGTGAACACACACACACACACACACGCACCCACGCAGACAAAGAGATTCTAATCCATCTCTCATGTAGCTTCTCTTGATAGAATCTCCTATTGGTAACTGTATAGCAGACGTTTTAGCATATAATCCCATACTCTGCTCTCTCACTTCTACTTTTCCATGTCGGTGCAGTCGTAGGTGGCCCCTATTGCAGTCATTGTCTTGTTAACTGTTGCCTTGTGACTCCTATGCATGATTGTGTGAATGTCAAAAATTGAACGTACCTAACTTTCTGACCATCCAACCTCCACTGTGGTGCAAAAAAACTTACTATTGTATTGAGTAGGTACATTGAGCAACCTAGCTTCCTCCTGACTGCCAAATGTCCTGTTCTAAAATTTATATAACTCGACCTCTACGTCTTAAGCTTGATGAGCCAAAATATAAGATCTTGCTCTTGTTTCCTACCGTTTTAGCCTATTTGTTTTATCTAAATCCGTTCAATCTCTGATTATAATCTGTAGCCTTACGTATTTTTCAAATTTTTATTTATTTATTTATCAAATCTCCTCAGTTCTGTCAAACTCAGTGCACAATGAACCTCCCTTCCACTTTGAACCAAGCTCCACCAAATTTGGGAACGCCGTAGCAAGGAGTGCGGTTTGGTCGTCGGACACGCCAAGTCCATATCTTTTTGCCGCACTTCACCCTCTCACGTTGGTGTTCTTTGGCTGTTGCTTCAGAGCGACCCCATCCATCACTCTTGAATGAGTCCATTGTTCAAATGAGTCAATTTTCATCATTGTGAGTTCCTCCGCTTTTCACTGTCTTTTCCGTCCCCGAGGATGTTGTATTTCCTCCGGAGTGTACTTGTCCTCCTCCAAGCACAACAGCAGTCTTTTCTTGTCCTTCGCCAAAGGTCAAAGGTGCTTCAGAGCCAGGCACCATTTTGTGGTTGTTCACGGCTGCAGGCGAAGTCTTGGATTGGGTTTCAGGGACTCTGACACTGAGAATGACAAGCTGGGACATAAAAACTTGTAAGACTATTTCCAAATGTAGCTGCTTCCATCAATTTGCTGGTAACATTTATTTACCAAACTTCAAATTCTCCTAATAACAGCGGTCTCGTTTTTATATCAACTCATCCTATTTTGGAGCTACATTTTATCTATAGTTCCAATTTAATCGGACAGTATGTTGTCTTCAGTATCATTATTGAAAATCAACTCATCGAGGTCTGCTTTCCACATCAAGCCCTGATCTGTATGTCTTGACCTCTCACATGTTATTGTCATGCTTGCTCAAAAATGTGACTTAGAGTATGGTGCTGTGAATTCTCAATCTCCCCAATGAAATTGGATCCCACCTCGTAGTTCTTATCGTTCTCATGTTCCTGTTAGCCTGCAATTGTCCAAATCAAAAATGTTTTCTTTTAACTGTCTTTCTTTTGAACCTCTAAATCTCTCGTGTTGCTAACCTATCTACACCAGAACAAAAAATTTACCACAATATAACACCAAATGTATTCGAAAATGCATTGTCATAAAGTGTTGTATTATTACTATCTTCCACTATCTGTCCTACTTACTCCCCCCCTTCTGAGGCTTGGCAACGCCCATGCCTCACACCTTGACAAACTTTTTGGGAGAATGCGTTCTTTACTACATACGATTCCATCATCATTTAATTTGACTTTCTTTCCAAAACGCTTCTCAATTTCTCAGTTCACACATCTTCTACATGTGTTACTGGTTCTCCAGTTTTTTTTCTAGTTAATTATCAATCCAAAAGCTACGTGTTTCTTTCTAACATTCAACCTGCTCAAAATCACTCTTTCATCAAAGTCGCTCTACTAATTTTCTATAGTAGTCGCCAACAACTTCAACCATTCAACCTGTAATTTCTTTTCATTCAGGCTATCATTCATCAATGTTCATTTGCATCTCACACGCAGTCTCCAAAAAGGAGTCTCTCTATCACATTGGTCCCAATTCATCCAAGCTCACCACACAACATTCATATATCATTTTCAACTTAGGTTTCCTGGTAGAACAATCCACCAATTCAAAAAAGACTTAACTAAACCAAACAACTGGCAAATTAATCTGAATTTTTTTCTTTGTTTTTAAATTTGAAGAACTCAATCTCTCAGATTTAGCTTGCATTTAGAATTTTGCATAATCTTATAACACAACCAATCAATTATTCCTATTAAATGTAGCATTGCAAAATCTTAAATTCACAATTTAGCTTCTTCCAATTCCTGAAAGCATGTTCTGTCATTTTTTTTTTTCTTCGAATTTCTCATGTGGGCTCGACACTTAACATGCGTCATCTGATGGCGCCGCGGATGGCTGCCACGGTGAGTCGCTCTCTGTTTCTTTGTCTTATTTTGTGTGTTTTCTGTGTCTTCTGCTGTCCATCCCGGATCACTTTTACTAGAGAAGCACTGTTAAACATCGGTCAGTCTTCTTCTGGTATTTTCTCTCCTGTTCTCTCTGATTCAGATTGTTTGTCGGAGATTTTAGCCGGAGCGGCGGTGCTATACAAGCTAGCGCGACGGCGGCGACGCGGAAAACGAGCGGGAGCCCTCGTAAAGCTGAGGCAAAGAGGGTTCCGTTCTGCCCTACCGTCAATTCATCTGGCGAATGTCCGCTCCCTGGCGAACAAGATGGACGAACTGCTGCTCCTCACTTCAAGGAACACGGACTTCAGCAGATCCGCCGCGCTGTGTTTTGTTGAGACGTGGCTTAGCGAACGAACCCCCCACCACGCCATGGAGTTAGCTGGGTTTCGGCTAACGCGTGCAGATCGCAGCGCGGAGCTCTCCGGAAAATCAAAGGGAGGTGGTCTCTGTTTCTACATTAATGAACGTTGGTGTACCGATGTCATGGTGTTGAAAGAGTTTTGCAGCCCTCTCCTAGAAACACTTTTCATAAACTGCCGGCCGTTCTATTCACCACGGGAGTTCTCCTCGATCGTCATGGCGGCTGTTTACATCCCACCACACGCACGTGCGAGTGAAGCCACGCAGATGCTGGCTGACCAGGTGACAGATATGGAGAAACTTCTACCAAATTCACTAATCATTGTTCTGGGTGATCTTAACAGGGCGAACCTCACACACGAACTCCCCAGATACAGACAGCACATAACGTGTCCCACCAGAGGGGCACAGACACTGGACCACTGCTACACCGTAATTAAGGATGCATACCACTCTGTGGCTCGTGCAGCTTTAGGACTCTCGGACCACTGTCTAGTTCATCTGGTCCCTGCCTACAGACAGAAACTAAAAACTTCTAAGCCTGTGGTGAGGACTGTCAGGAAGTGGACAGTGGAGTCAAGGCAGGACCTCCAAGCCTGCTTTGACTGCACCGATTGGAGTGTTTTTGATGCTGCAAATTCAGACTTGCATGAACTCACTGACACTGTCACATCATACATCAGTTTTTGTGAGGATCTGTGTGTGCAGACTAAGACCTTCTGCACGTACAACAACGACAAACCTTGGTTTACACCGAACCTTAGGAGGCTGCGCAAAGTCAAGGAGGAGGCCTACAGGAGCGGCGACCGGGACCTGTTCAAGCAGACCAGAAACACACTGAACCGAGAGGTCAGGAAAGCCAGGAGGTGTTACGGGGAGAGCCTGGAGAGACACCTCTCTGCCAATCCTGATCCCTCAACAGTGTGGAAAGGCCTGCAGAGCATCACGGGCTTCAAGAAACGAACCCCCCGTCCTGTGGAGAGCCCAAGGCTCGCTGACCAGCTAAACAGGTTCTACTGCAGGTTTGATCGGTCCTCCCACACAACGGGACCTCCTGCAGCACAATCCACACAATCCACATACTCACCTCCCCCCACAACTGCTCTGTCCACACCTCCATCACCGTGGTCACCGACTCTCTCTCTTGCAGAGGCCACGCCCGCACTCCAGATTCGCGAGGAGGAAGTGCGCCAGATGTTCCGGAGACAAAAGATCAGGAAGGCACCGGGCCCAGACGGCGTGTCACCTTCCTGCTTGAAAGTCTGCGCTGAGCAGCTGGCGCCCACCTTTGCACGGATCTTCAACCGTTCCCTGGAGCTGTGTGAGGTGCCCTCGTGCTTCAAGAGCTCCACCATCGTTCCAGTGGCCAAGAAGCCCGCCATCACAGGTATGAATGACTATAGACCTGTTGCACTGACATCTGTGGTCATGAAATCTTTCGAGAGGTTAGTACTGAACCACCTGAAGGATGTCACGGGCCCCCTGCTGGACCCCCTCCAGTTTGCCTACCGGGCAAACAGGTCGGTAGATGATGCGGTCAACATGGGACTGCACTACATCCTGCAACACCTGGACACCCCAGGAAAGTACGCCAGGATCCTGTTTGTGGACTTCAGCTCGGCGTTCAACACCATCGCTCCTGACATCCTCCAACAGAAGCTCATCTAGCTTGCGGTGCCTGCCTCCACCTGTCAGTGGATCACCAGCTTCCTGACCAACAGGAGACAGCGTGTGAGGCTGGGGAGCATCACATCTGACACCCTGACCACCAACACTGGAGCCCCTCAGGGATGCGTCCTCTCCCCACTGCTCTTCTCCCTCTACACCAACGATTTCTCCGCAAGTGACTCTTCCGTGAAGCTCCTGAAGTATGCAGACGACACCACTCTCATCGGACTGATCCAGAACGGTGATGAGACTGCGTACAGACAGGAGGTGGAGCGGCTGGTCCACTGGTGCAGCCAAAACCACCTGGACCTGAACCCGCTCAAGACCGTGGAGATGACAGTGGACTTCAGGCGAGGCCCTTCACCACTTTCACCCCTCACTATCCGCAGTAATACTATTCTCTCCACAGACACCTTCAAGTTCCTGGGAACCACAATCTCTCGGGACCTGAAATGGACCGGCCACATAGACTCTGTCCGGAAGAAGGCCCAGCAGAGGCTGTACTTCCTGAGACAGCTCAAGAAGTTCAACCTGCCACGGGAGCTGCTGAAGACCTTCTACACTGCCATCATCCAGTCTGTCCTCTGCACCTCCATCACTGTCTGGTTTGGATCGGCCTCCAAACAAGACAAGCACAGACTGCAACGGACAATAAGGACTGCAGAAAAGATAATTGGAATCAACCTCCCATCTATCCAAGACTTGTACCTGTCCAGGACCAGGAAACGTGCAAGTAACATCTCAACAGACCCTTCGCACCCAGGTTGCAGCCTGTTTGAACTACTCCCCTCCGGACGCCGTTATAGAGCTCTGTACACTAAAACCAGCAGACACAGAGACAGCTTCTTCCCCCAGGCTGTCGCTCTGATGAACTCACACCACTCTTAGAGTCTCAGAGTCATTACTGTGCAATAACATCCCGCTTGCCACACCTTTTTTGTCTACACTGTTTGTACTGTGTCCTCTCTGCATCCATTGCAGCCTGGTCATCCTAGAAGAGGGACGCTCCCATCTGTGGTCTCTTCTCAAGGTTTCTCATTTCCCCTAGCTGGAGTTTTGAGTTTTTCCTTGCCCTCTTGGGAGTTTAAGATCAGGGGGTGTTTGAGAATATCTTTCGTTCTTCACATGTCCTGAGTGTTGTTGTTAGTCACCTAAATGTTGAACAGAGGCTGTGATTTACCGAAGTCAAATTCCTTGTTTGGCACGCTCAAACATGGCGAATAAAAAACTCTTGAATCTTGAATCTTGAATCTTGAATGCACTAGTGTGGATTAGTTTCTGCTTGCAAACAGATTTCTCTCTTTTTCCTCTCATTTTTCCATCCATCCATCCATTTTCTGAACCGCTTAGTCCCCACGGGGGCCGCGGGCGTGCTGGAGCCTATCCCAGCCGTCATCGGGCAGTAGGCGGGGGACACCCTGAACTGGTTGCCAGCCAATCGCAGGGCACACAGAGACAGACAACCAATCGCACTCACACTCACACCTAGGGACAATTTGGAGTCTTCAATCGGCCTACCAAGCATGTTTTTTGGAATGTGGGAGGAAACCGGAGTGCCCAGAGAAAACCCACGCGGGCCCGGGGAGAACATGCAAACTCCACACAGGGAGGGCCGGAGGTGGAATCGAACCCGCACCCTCCTAACTGTGAGGCGGACGTGCTACCCAGTGCGCCACCGAGCCGCCTCCTCTCATTTTTATCTTTCAAAATCATTTCTGTTCTGCGGTGCAAATTGGATAGACCACAGTCTAGCAATTTTTTTTTTTTTATACTAAAACTTTAGCCAATGTTCATCATTTTAACATATACGCACACACATGCACAGCTCTCGCATGCAAAAGGTAGTTTCCAGCACCAATGATTCGTCACAGGCTGGCCATTTCCTGTGGTCGATCATGAGCTGGTCCCTCCCTTGCACACGAGGACAGCACATTCTAATTTTATTTATTTATCTTCTAGAAGCAAGTTGCATTCCTTTAGCACTTGATTTGCATATTTTAACTTCAGTGTAACACAATTTGAGCTCTAGTCATTTGTAATTTGGGCATACAAACAGCATTGTCACACTTCTTGGATGGACAGGATTTCTAATAATCTAAAAAAAATTCTAATAATCTGAGAATGACATGTTTTGCTGTCATATGGGCATCTATTCTTTCTTTCTCTGTATGAGCATAAGCGGTCAAAGAGGAGGAAGCTTGTCATGCTAAAAATTTGGTTTCTCCTCTGCTCCTTCCTCCACCCTTTGATTGATATTGTTTTGCAAAACGACACTCTCGTGCGAAGTGTCCTCGTCTCCCACAGTTCCAACAGTTGTCAGAATCTCGTGGGGGTTTTGAATTATATGGCGGCCTGCGACCTTGTTGGCCTCTACCTCTCCCTCTGCCTAGCTGGGACCCTTGGAAGAAGACTGTTGTATCTTCATCTAGTTCATCATCATCATTATCTAGATGAAATACATCAGAACGTTTGCCTTTTTTGATCACTTTTTCAGCATGTCTGGCCCATTGCATAGTTGTTGTCACACTTGCAACATCCACTTCCACCAAATGTTTCCTCACCCAGTTGCCTATTTCAGGGCGGAAATTAGTGAGGAGCGCATTTTTAAGCTGTTGTTGATAAGCACTCTCAGCTGTATCATTGAATGGGATGCCACTATGTACCCAGAATTCTTTTTCAAATCTCAATTGAATGGCGGCCTCATCACTTTTCAACTTTCTATCTTTTGTCTTTTGGATTTGTTCTCTTCTTTCTTGTGAAGCTTTCAACCACACTCTAGCACTTCTACCACTTCTTCCACATTTCAAATTTCCTTGTACTCCATACATTTTCTTCCACTTCAGCATGTATTCCATACAATTAAGAAATCTACTTGCCATGAACTTCTCGTTTTAAAGAAGAGCAGAGCAAGAGATTTACCGTTCTTATTTCCCATCTTAATTTTAGTAGCTTAAGGTTTTACAATTTTTTTTTCAAATTTTTTTTTTTCTTTGAGGATCCTCAATGCAGGTTTAAATTGACCTTTCAACAAATTACTAGCCTGTTTTATTGCCATGGATCAACGCTAGAACTGCTTTTTAGTCAATTTATCCTACCAGTCACACACTCAATCACACTAACTCCAGCGCTTTTTTAGGCCTCATGGCTCGGACAAACCAAAGCCGTATCTCATAGCTCGGATAAACCAAAGCCGAATCTCATAGCTCGGACAAACCAAAGCCGAATCTCATAGCTCGGACAAACCAAAGCCGAATCTCATAGCTCGGACAAACCAAAGCCTAATCTCATAGCTCGGACAAACCAAAGCCGTATCTTTAGCTCGGACAAACCAAAGCCGTATCTTTAGCGCTTTAACTTACTTGTCCCCTGGTTCGTTGCACCGCCGGATCCTGTCAATCCACCTCTGTCAGACGAAGGCAGACCTAAGATGCTGGCCCAGCGAAGAATTCTCTTCCCAGGACTTTCTTTTCCAGGTCCTCCTAATGGACGCTGGCTTGTCGACAATGCAGCACGTCCTCCTTCGCCGGTCAGATGGTGGGTATGAGGATCCCGGGTTTCGGCACCAAAATGTTAGAGATTTGCTCACTCCAACTTATTTTGCAAGAACCAAACAGAGACAAGGCAAGTTCTTTTAGACACCTGCAGGTGGAGAGTCCATTCGTCGCTGTCTGAACAGCGATTATCGAATGAAGTCTGAAAAGTCTCCTTCCTGCAAGGGCATATTTATTAGGAGGAACAGAGTGGGGGTGAGAGTGGGCAGGTTTGGTGAACCCCCGGCCTCTGGTAAGATCAGAGCAGGGGGTGTTTTACGATGTTGTGGGAAACAGAACAACTTTGATTGCTTCCTCTGCAGCTGGTCAATCAGTTCAAAAGATCTTAGCACTTTGTTCTACTACTTTTGTTAAGACAGGACAGGCGAGTTTAATTATTACAGGTTACATTCCAACATAATCATAGGATCAAGATAACCTGGAAAACCCTAACAAACTTGATAGGGTGAAGTGCGGCAAAAAGATATGGACTTGGAGTGTCCGACGACCAAACCGCACTCCTTGCTACGGCGTTCCCAAATTTGGTGGAGCTTGGTTCAAAGTGGAAGGGAGGTTCATTGTGCACTGAGTTTGACAGGACTGAGGAGATTTGATAAATAAATAAATAAAAATTTGAAAAATACATAGGGCTACAGATTATAATCAGAGATTGAACGGATTTGGATAAAACAAATAGGCTAAAACGGTAGGAAACAAGAGCAAGATCTTATATTTTGGCTCATCAAGCTTAAGACGTAGAGGTCGAGTTATATAAATTTTAGAACAGGACATTTGGCAGTCAGGAGGAAGCTAGGTTGCTCAATGTACCTACTCAATACAATAGTAATGTTTTTTATACCACAGTGGAGGTTGGATGGTCAGAAAGTTAGGTACGTTCAATTTTTGACATTCACACAGTCATGCATAGGAGTCACAAGGTGACAGTTAACAAGACAATGACTGCAATAGGGGCCACCTACGACTGCACCGACATGAAAAAGTAGAAGTGAGAGAGCAGAGTATGGGATTATATGCTAAAACGTCTGCTATACATTTACCAATAGGAGATTCTATCAAGAGAAGCTACATGAGAGATGGATTAGAATCTCTTTGTCTGCGTGGGTGCGTGTGTGTGTGTGTGTGTGTGTGTGTGTGTGTGTGTGTGTGTGTGTGTGTGTGTGTGTGTGTGTGTGTGTGTGTGTGTGTGTGTGTGTGTGTGTGTGTTCACACCCTGTGTGGGTGCGAGCGTGTGAGGAGAAAGAAGGCATGGGTAAGACAATCTCTTTTAAACCAGGAGGCAATAAATGGGAACGCCCCTGTCATAAATAGTTTTTGGTTAAAGGGAATCATTAGGAAGTGTTCAAACTCTTCCCGCAAACATTCCTATTTGCCAATTAAATGGGCACTACAATTGACTACGAGAGTTGCAAACAACAGATGAAGAGCAGTCCTTGGCAGATTATATGATCAGGACACTCAAACTGTGTCAAAGACAAATTTACTGCCGCTTGATCTTTCCTCCTCACAGGTCGACAACCCCATCAATCCAGGAGACTGGGTCTACATCGAGGTCATCAAAGGAAGGGACTGGGCCAGCCACGACGGGAGGGACCATTCCAAGTCTTGCTGACTACACATGTTGCACCCAAGGTTGCAGGACCCACAAATGCATTAACGACGACTGCTCTCCAGGAGGAAACTGGATGGGAGCTTTGGACATCACCGCTGTGTGCCAGGATGAGAGAGCCGTTTTCAAGGTGTAAGGGCTCTACTACCAACATGGCTGCACCATCGGACGGGACCTACTTCATCCAGAAGTTCAGAGGCACTGCCTCACCTGCATCCTATGAGTGCACGTGCCTGTTCAGTACGGATCATGGTTTTGTGGTCACAGGAGTTTTCCGATGCTGCCTGCCAACTGGACACGAGTGTGTGCGCCGGTGTGTGTGACAGACCTCACCTACAGACTAGAACATCATCAGCTGACGAAAACACGGGCACATATACAACTTCTTAGACGTGACAGTTGTGATAATGATAATGAGACGTGGATTGCGTAGATGCTGTTCTGTTGAGCATGTATTACGGAAACTTGTTGATTTGACCATCGAAAATGCTTCACAAGTGATGGATACAATGATGTACTGTTTCTGTGTTTTTCTTTTTATTTTTAGCATTCTGGTCGCCTGTGGCAACGGGGCCGTGTAAGAATTTTCCTGCTAATAACATCTGGCCAGCAGGTTTTTCGCTTACACAATAAGTTTGATCTGGGGTGTTGAGGTAATGCCTCAATTTCACTGGAAAGTGTTGCTATCATTGTTTGTTGTTTTTATTTTTACTATTCTTCTTTCTTCATTATACATATATATATGTTTTTCTTTCTTACTTGTCTTTGTTGTTTGGGGTGACATAATCATATGATAAAACAGGAGGGAGATGTTAGGGTTTTCCAGGTTATCTTTATCGTAGGATTATGTTGGAATGTAACCTGTAATAATTAAACTCGCCTGTCCTGTCTTAACAAAAGTAGTAGAACAAAGTGCTAAGATCTTTTGAACTGATTGACTAGCTGCAGAGGAAGCAATCAAAGTTGTTTTGTTCACACAACATCGTGAAGGACCCCCTGCTGTGCTTTGATCAGCCAGGGGCTTCGGCCATTTGTCTACTCTGACCCCCACTCTCAACCCCCACTCTGTTTCTCTCAATAAAAATGCTCCTGCACGAGGCCTGAGTCAGACTTCATTCGATAATCGCTGTTCAGACAGCGACGAATGGACTCTCCACCTGCAGGTGTCTAAAAGAACTTGCTTGTCTCCTGTTTGGTTCTTGCAAAATAAGTTGGAGTGAGCAAATCTCTAACAATGTCCACTGTCACCCCAACTCTGCTTGTTCTCAATAATGATGCTCTTGCAAGAGACCAGAGGCAGACTTTGTTTGAACCTCACTATGTACAGTGATGAACAATTTCTCCACTTGCAAGTGCGCAAAGGGCATACTGTCTCCCGTGTGGTTCTTGCAAATAAGTTAGAGTGAGCACAACTCTAACAACCAACTTGCGGATGGGGAGCAGACCAATGAAACAAGGAGCCAACTTGCGGGACTCCACCCGGAAATGGAGATCCCTCACAGACAGCCACACTCCCTGGCCTACCCGGAACGTCGGGGCTGGCGTCCGGTGCTTGTTGGCCTGGCAGACGAATCCGGCGACAACTCGGAGGGGGCTGGCGCGGGCTCGTGCTGCACCGGGCTCGTGCTGCACCGACGAACACATACGAGTGCTGATGGACAGGCGGTGCTCTTCTCTTGACTGATGGAGGCTGATATCCAAAGACGCAGATGAATGGTGACAGGCCTGTGGCAGACCTCGGGAGTGAATTGTAGGCATACTCCACCCAGGGAAGTTGCTGAGCCCACCCATGCTGGTTACTAAAGGTTGCAGTGGAGGGAGTTACCCAGATCCTGGTGTTCTGCCTGACCATTGGATTGGGAGTGGAACCCCGTGGTGAGGCTGGCCGTAGCCCGCAGGAGGCAACAGAACTCTGCCCAGAAGGCTGAGGCGAATTGAGGTCCGCGATCGGAGACCACCTTGGAGTTGGGAAGGATGGTTTCGCTCATCCTTCAACTCCTTCACTCCAGGTAATGCTTGTGACAGGGCGTCAGCCTTGGCATTGTGGGAACCCGGTCTGTAGGTGCATGTGAAATAAAACCGGCCAACGGACAGAGACCACCAAGCCTGATGTAAGTTTAGTGTCTTGGCTGCCCTCAGGTAGTCCAGGTTGCGGTGATCAGTCCAGACAATAAAAGGGGATTGCCACGGAAGTGAACCTCCTCTTCAACTCTCGGAATGTCTGGTCAGCCTCACCGGTCCACCGGAATGGAGAGGCAGGGCTGTTGAGGGCGGTGAGCGGCCACAAATTAATCGGCAGTAGAAGTTGGCAAAGCCCAGAAACTGTAGCAGCTTCTTGCGTGGCCAAGACGTGACAGCTCTCACCTTGTCCGGGTCCATTTCGACCAAGCCTTCGTGCATGATGTACCCCACGAACTCGATTGAAGATGCGTGGAGCTCATATTTCTCCACCTTGACATACAGGGAGTTTTCCAGCAGGCGACGCAGCACCGCCCGAACATGATCAACATGCTCCGTGAGTGTGTGGGAGTAAATCAGAATTTCATCAAGATAGACAAACACGAAGTCGTTTAACATGTCCCGGAGCACGTTGTTCACCAACGCCTGGAACACAGCATGAGTGTTGGTGAGATTGAACAGCACCACTTCGTTCGCAAGTTACGTATGTGCATATATGCTGAATGATCTTGGGGTGTTATACTTCAGATTCATGCTGTGTGTGTAGCTTGTTTCTGTACTATTCCTATCGTAGGGAACCCAAAGATGAGGTGTACATTTTATAGTGCATTTGCATGTAGGAATGTACGGATTATATCAGGTCAATTTGAAGGGTCCCGAATATGATAGAACTGCTGTTTCCTGCAAGGATACGGCCCGTGTTGAATGCAATGAGTGGTACCCAGTGCTGTGATGTGTGAGCGTGATGATTACAAATTAAAATCTACCAGTAACCCAAATTCTTAGTCTGCTTGTCTTCAGGATATGGATATGGGTTACTTGAACCATGTCCTGTGGGCTGATGACCAAGATAAACATATTTGGTTCAGATGGTGTCCAGCGTGTGTGGCGGCAACCAGGTGAAGAGTACAAAAACAAGTGTGTCTTGCCTACAGTCAAGCATGGTGGTGGGAGTGTCTTGGTCTGGGGATGTATGAGTGCTGCTGGCACTGGGGAGCTACAATTCATTGAGGGAACAATGAATGCCAACATGTTCTGTGGAATACTGAAGCAGAGCATGATAAACTGGGCCGCGGAGCAGTATTCCAACACGATAACGACCCCAAACACACCTCCAAGACAACCACTGCCTTCCTAAAGAAGCTGAGGGTGAAGGTGATGGACTGGCCAAGCATGTCCCCAGACCGAAACCCTATTGAACATCTGTGGGGCATCCTCAAACGGAAGGTGGAGGAGCGCAAGGTCTCCAACATCCACCAGTTCCGTGATGTCATCATGGAAGAGTGGAAAAGGATTCCAGCGACGACCTGTGAAGCTCTGGTGAACTCCATGCCTAAAAGGGTTACAGCGGTGCTGGAAAATAATGGTGGCCACACAAATTATTGACATTTGGGTCCAATTTTGACATTTTCAGTTGGGGTGTACTCACTTTTGTTGCCAGCATTTTACACATTCATTGTTGTATTTTGAGTTACTTTGAAGTAACAATACATTTACTTTGCTATCCAAGCTCTGCAGTGACTACTTAACATTGTCTCAAAATGCCATTTCTTCAGTGTTGTCCCATGACAAAATATAATTAAAACATTGCAGAAATGAGAGGGATGTACTCACTTTTGTGAGATACTGTAAATAAATGCGATGACTAATGTAACATTAGTAGCACTGGAGCCTAATGTGGTCTAATGCAGGAGGTATATTAATTTTAGTGTGAAGGCAGTGAATTGAGTCAGCTAGTGTAAGTTTAGGGTTTATAAATGCACAGCCATGAACCTACTATATGATTATGACATTTAACCTTGGTAATATCAATTAACTAATTACTATTTGTCGTCTTTTTCAGTAAATCATCCATCCATCCATCCATCCATCTTCTTCCGCTTATCCGGGGTCGGGTCGCGGGGGCAACAGCTTCAGGAGGGACTCCCAGACTTCCCTCTCCCCAGCCACTTCATCCAGCTCATCCCGGGGGATCCCAAGGCGTTCCCAGGCCAGCTGAGAGACATAGTCTCTCCAGCGCGTCCTGGGTCGTCCCCGGGGTCTCCTACCGGTGGGACATGCCCGGAACACCTCCCCAGGGAGGCGTCCAGGAGGCATCCTGATAAGATGCCCGAGCCACCTCATCTGGCTCCTCTCAACGTGGAGGAGTAGCGACTCTACTCCGAGTCTCTCCCGGATGACCGAGCTTCTCACCCTATCTCTAAGGGAGAGCCCGGACATCCTGCGGAGAAAACTCATTTCGGCCGCTTGTATCCGAGAAATCATCACAGTTTCATATGGACAAATATGTGCACAAAGCCCTATCATGTACCCCTGAGCAAGCAGCTGAGTTGACTAACAGCATTTTAAAGTTAAAGTCAAAAGTCCCAATGATCATCGTCACACACACATCTGGGTGTGGTGAAATTTGTCCTCTGCATTTAACCCATCCCCATGTGATTTTTATCCATCCCCTGGGGGAGAGGGGAGCAGTGAGCAGCAGCGGTGCCGCGCTCGGGAATCATTTGGTGATCTAACCCCCCCAATTCCAACCCTTAATGCTGAGTGCCCTGCAGGGAGGCAATGGGTCCCATTTTTATAGTCTTTGGTATGACCCGGCCGGGGTTTGAACCCACAACCTTCCAGTCTCAGGGCGGACACTCTACTACTAGGCCACTGAGCTGGTTAAACATGATGGTCACAGACCTGCGCCCATTGAGCATGGTGGGGGATGGCGGCTATAAAGCCATGATTTCCACTTTTCATCCCAATTACGAGCTTCCATAAAGAACCTTCTTTACAAAACAGATGGAGAGAAAATATGAAGGCATCAAAGGCAAGCCCTGTATGAGACTGACAGCCTTGCACTCACAACAGATATGTGGACGAGCGTATTAACAGAGACTTAGTATATGGGGGTAAAATGCCACTATCGAGGAAAGACATGTAATATGGTGTCCCACTGCCTGACAACGATGCCCCTTGAGGAGAGAGACATGGCTGCAAATATTGCAGAGTGGATCAAGGAGGTAATTGCCAAATTCTACATTTCTGCAGAGAAAATCAAGGCTGTCATCCACGACAATGGTGCTAAGGTCGTAGCAGCAACAATTTGGCATGAGCGGCTCGACTGGGAATCCGTGCGATGTGCAGGGCACACCCTCAACTTGATTGTACAAAGCTCTCTGAAGAGCCATGAGGCTATCTCAAAGTATGTGGCGGCTGAGAGAAGCCTTGTCAAACACTGTATGTGTAATGAACTGGTATGCACCAGGTTGAAGGACAAGCAGAAACAAGGAAAATATGCTGGTGCAAGATGTCCGCACACGCTGGAACAGCACCCACGCCATGTTGTCCAGGCTGCAAGAACAGAGGTGGCTGGTGAAAGCTACACTCTCTCACCCAGCAGTGACACAGAGAGGGGAACACTATCTGGACCTCAAACCTGAACAGTGGAACCTGATTGAGGAGCTGAACCAAGTCATTGAGCCCTTTGAATCAGCCACAGTGTACCGCAACCTGCGGTCCCGCACAAGCAGACTGAGTAACAGCTTCTTTCCTCAAACCATCAGACTCATGAACACACTGAGGAAAACCACTTGAACATTCCAAAGTCACCATGCCACTTGGCACTTTACTCTTGCACCTTATATACAGATTTACACTTTTTCACTTTACTTCTATGACCACTGATTGTACTTCTGCTGCTGTGTATGTATGTGTGTGTGTGTGTGTGTGTGTGTGTGTGTGGGGGGGGGGGTTGTGTGTTATGTCTGTATTGTCAATACTCTTATTACACACCGTGTGTGTGTGTGTGTGTGTGTGCGTGTGTGTGAATGTGAGAGAGAGTATTTTATTGTATAGTATTGCACATGTTTTATCAGCATGTTAGTGTTTGAATGACTGCAATGTGTAAGTGTGCATTGTCTGTGTTTATGTTGTGAATGAATATGTCAGAGAAAGAATTGTAAATTCAGTATGAGTAAGTAGGCTGTGTGTGTGTGTGTGTGTTGTGTGTGTTGTGTGTATGTGTGTGTGAGAAAGAAAGAGATTTATGTCAATGTCTATTTAAATGTTTTTAGTTAAACTGCACATTGGAGACTGGTCAAACGCAATTTCAAACTTCTGTGGTAACCCTGTTACATAGGATTTTTGACAATAAAGTAAACTTGAACTTGAACTTGAACTTGAATGAAGAACAGTATGTTACACTCGCTGCACTTCCACATCTTGTGCACAAACATAAGAAGAACATACAGACTTCATATCTTGAGACTGCATCAGTGAGGTCATTTCAGGCTCATGCAACAGAGCAAGTCACAGAAAGATGGAAAGGACAAACTGACTTCAAATCTGAATCTCCAAACATCACCCTGTTTGCTGCTGCTCTGGATCTCAGGTTTTAAAAACTGAGGTTCTTGCCTGCTGACGAAGTATTCAAGGTCCAAAGCGCAGTGCGAGCCATGGCATTTACTGCCAAAACAGCCCAGCTCAGTGGCCTAATAGTAGAGTGTCCGCCCTGAGACTGGAAGGTTGTGGGTTCAAACCCCGGCCGGGTCATACCAAAGACTATAAAAATGGGACCCATTGCCTCCCTGCTTGGCACTCAGCATTAAGGGTTGGAATTGGGGGGTTAGATCACCAAATGATTCCCGAGCGCGGCACCGCTGCTGCTCACTGCTCCCCTCTCCCCCAGGGGATGGATTAAAATCACATGGGGATGGGTTAAATGCAGAGGACAAATTTCACCACACCCAGATGTGTGTGTGACGATGATCATTGGGACTTTAACTTTAAATGGAGCATGGAGCATGCAGCACCGCACAGGACTCCCCAACAGCGGCAGATGTCAAGAGGGCCACATCGTTCCTCAACTCAGACTCCACCACCAGTGATGAAGAGCAAGATGCGGAGTAGCAGTTAAACGATGCTCTACAGCATAAAGTCTTGATGTATTTCAGAGAACATCCCCTACCCAAGAAGGAGAACGCTGTTTAACCCTGGCAGGGCTGGCAAAGTCCCTGCTGTGTATTCCAGCCACATCAACGCCATCAGAGCGTCTGTTTTCAGCAGCGGGTAACATTGCTTCAAAGAAGAGGGCAAGCCTCAGACCTGAGTATGTTGATAAGCTGACCTTCCTGCACTGCAATCACATGTTCCATTAAATGCTTGCACACACCTTTGTTTTTGATAGAAATAAAATACTACATTGAAAAGAATTTTATTTATTTTTGTGTTTCATGGTTTTATTTATTTTTATTTGTGTTTGCAGCTCAGGAAATGTGTTTCTAAACCCATAATGTTGTGAAACTATGCATTGGCACTTATTCCAAGTTGCTGTCCATGGATTAATGGATGGAATACTTGTAAGAATACTCGATTACTAAAGTATTTGATAGCTGCAGCCCTAAACTGATACGTAATCTAATGGCGATTCAGATTTTGAGGAGACTCTTGAAGCATATGAGTCTGACTTCAGCCTTGATGATGATGAGCTACTGGTAGCAATAGCAAGAGAATCAAAACAACCTTGATGTTGAAATTCACAACATACATGCAGACAGAGACACTGAGGTCCTAGATCAGGGGTCACCAACACGGTACCCGCGGGCACGACCGCGTGAGTCGCCCACAGGGCTTTTCTAAAATTAGCTCAAATAGCAGCACTTATCAGCGAGCTGCATCTATTTATTTTATTTTTGCTATTCTTGTTTAAATCACACTAACAAGTGAACTGGAAATGACAATAAATAATAACTCATAGTTAAAGCTAAATTGAGCAAATTGACTATTTCAGAAGTGTGTGTCAAACTGGTAGCCCTTTGCCTTAATCAGTACCCAGGAAGTAGCCCTCGGTTTAAGAAAGGTTGGTGAGCCCTGTCCTAGATCAGTGGTCCCCAACCTTTTTTGCGCCACGGACCGGTTACGCGTCAGAAATATTTTCGCGGACCGGCCTTTATATAAATAAATAATAAATTTATATAAATAAATAATACATTTATAATAAATATATAAATACAATGAAATAAAATGATACGACTAGCATAAACACAAGCATAAACGACATAAAAATAAAACTCACCATTACGTTGAATTAGTGGGAGCACTGAGCTTGTTTCTCAGAAACAAGCCGGTCCCATCTAGGCGTAATCGGAGACAATGACACCCGAAGTGGTTAAGGTTTGTCTTTTAATGCAGGATGCTTGGTCTCCATGTGCCGAAGCAGTTATGAAGGCTTCATTTCCTCGTTAGCTAGCCTGTCGCCACATATTATACCAAGAGGGCTTGGCGCGTCAGAGTCACCTGTGGCGATAAATCCATATTTTATGTAGGACTCCAGAAATTTTCTTTTAAATGCAGCTTTCCTTTTCTTAGAAGTCATAGCCTCTTCTTCTTCCGTCTCCTCATTGCGCTTTTTTCCCTTTCCAATGAAGCTTTCCAAACATCTCTGTTTCTTGCTCATACTTGCTTGCTTCGGGGGCTCAACTGAGGTGACATGTCACGTGACTGAGACGAGCATATTGACCTGAACCGACGGATGTAATTGGGAGAGAATCGCCATTTTTTTACATTTTTCAAAATAAATTCTTGCTCATTTTTGCTAGCTTTGCGGGTTCGACTGGGGAAACATGTCACATGACCGGGACGAGCGTCTTGACCTGAATTAATTGATCGTCAATAAAAAAAAAAAAAAAACAAACAAAAACATTCTGTGCGGCCCGATACCAAGTGACTCACGGACCGGTACCGGTCCGCGGCCCGGTGGTTGGGGACCCCTGTCCTAGATGATGATGAACCTTACCCAGGCCCTGCTCTAGTCAACCAAGAATTGTCTTGACTAGTCTAGTCATGTATGATGTATGCCATCACATCACACTGGTGTGAAAGACAACACTCTATAACGCAATTGCAACAGTAATGGGATGTAAACTGTTAGAGTGGTGCTCACTCTAACTTATTTGCAAGAACCACACGGGAGACAGTATACTCTTTGAACACTTGCAAGTGGAGGAATCGTTCGTCACTGTGCATACAGCGATGTTCGAACGAAGTCTGCCTTTGGTCTCCTGCAAGAGCATATTTATTGAGAACAAGCAGGCTGGGGGTGACAGTGGTCATGTTTGGTGGTCACCTCAGCAACTGGTTAATCAGTGCGGAGGGTCCCAGTTCATTGTTTTACAAGGTCGTAGAAACCAAAACTAGTGGAGCATTTTAGATGACTAACTAAGCAAGAATGTTTCCACACCATTTGGAAAGTTTTAACAACTGAATGGTTAAACTTTCCAGAGTCAAGGAAAAGTGAAAGGTTTAAACAAAGTTAATAATTCTAGTCTACATTCCAACATAATCATACAATCAAGTTAATTTGTCAACCCTAACATAAACTATTCATCATCTGTGAAGGTGCATCCATATGAACTACAATACCAATGTGAAGCAAAAGGGGTGAGCCTGGATACATTTTTCAAAGTATGAACAGTTATGAGAAATCCCGTGCCAACTGTTTGCAAGTTGCACAAAATTAATCAAATGATACAGATTATTAACCCTAACCCTTTACTCATCTACCAAGTTGTTTTTGTTATTCTGCCATTGTAAATCACTTTGTAACTTTTTTTATGTTGTTAATTTGCAACATCCCAGAATGCATTGGATATAAAGGTTTGCAAAAACTGAAGTCAGAATTGTATACTACTATTCTACATCAGTGTTTCCCAACCTTTTTTCATCCACAGCTCACCTTTTCACCTTTCAACTGGCCCACGGGATAAATCTGCATTATTAAAGACGAATAAACTTAATTTTCTTTAAAATTTGCAGTTCCTGTGTTTTAGTCAGTTCTATCGCTTTACCCGCCTTTTTTGTTGACCCTGGCACCCTCTTCAGTGAAATGTCTTTGTCAAAAAAGAGAAAAGTGAACACAGAGTGTCGGATTTTTCAAGAAAAATGGACCTCTTCCTATATGTTCACGGAGGTGAATGGGAAACCCGTGTGCCTGGTGTGCATGCAGCAAGTTTCGGCGCTTAAGGAATACAATATTCGGCGCCACTATGAAACTCAGCATGGAGAATAATACAACAGCTTGCACGGAGAACTGAGAAAACAGAAGGTAAATGAAATGCTGGTGGGTCTGAGGAAACAGCAATCTGTTTTCACCCGGAGCCGAGAGGTCAGTGATGCTGCGGTGAAAGCCAGCTACGTAATTGCCAGCCAAATAGCATTAGCGTCAAAGCCGTACTGTGACGGGGAGTTTGTCAAAAACTGTATGCTGAAGGCTGTCGAAATTGTGTGTCCTGAGAAGCGACAAGCTTTTGCCAATATTAGCTTGACGAGAAATATCGTGGCAGACAGGATTTCGGAACTATCGGCAGACAGCCAACTGAAACGCAAAGGGGAGTCATTTCTGGCATTTTCTATTGCAATTGAAGAGAGTACTGATATTACGGACGTCGCTCAACTGGCCATATTCATTCGTGGAGTTGATGAGACTTTGACTGTCACAGAAGAGTTTCTCGAGTTGGTGCCTATGACCGACACCACAACAGCTGATGACATTTTCCGCTCCGTTGTTGGAGCGCTGGACAGAGTCGGCACGGACTGGTCCCGCGCCGTAAGCCTGGCTGGTGCGCTGTCAATGATCGGGAAAAAGGCAGGTGTTGTGACAAAGTTCAGAGAGAAAGTACAAGCCGCAAATGGAAGAGGTGATTTTTGGACATTTCATTGCATTTTGCATCAGGAGGCATTATGTTGCAAGTCGCTAAAAATGGATCACGTCATGGAGGTGGTTGTCTGAACTGTTAATTTCATCCGAGCCAGAGGTCTCAATCATCGTCAGTTTGACAGCTTTCTCAGTGACTGTAACATTACCCATGGTCTGCCATACCACACTGAAGTAAGATGGTTAAGCAGAGGTGCTGTGCTGAAGCGCTTCTTTGATCTACGTGGGGAAATCGGACAATTCATGGAGAAAAAAGGAAAACCTGTTAAGAAATTACAGTGCCCACTTTGGCTGCAGGACCTTGCATTTATTGTTGATATTACAGAGCACTTGAATAATCTGAACAAAATGTTGCAAGGACGCAAAAAAATTGTAACACAGTATTATGACAGCATACGTGCATTCAAGTTAAAGCTCGCGTTATGGGAGACGCAGATGGCAAGCGGTGACCCTGCTCATTTTCCCTGTTTCAGAGATGTGTGCGCAGCAAGCGTTAATCCTGAAGTGACACAGTACAAAGACAAGATTTCAGGGTTGCTGAGGGAGTTTGAGAAGCAATTTCAGGTCTTTAGCGAACTTGAGACAGAATTTGCATTTTTTCGCTCACCATTCACAGTCAGAGCTTCTGATGTGCCCGTTTGAAATGCAACTTGAAATCATTGATTTGCAGTGTGATGTAGAATTGAAGGACAAATTTGCTTCTGTGGGCTTGGACACATTTTACAAGTATCTCCTACCAGGCTATCCTAAATTGACAGCACTGGCTGCAAAAATGTTGTCCATGTTTGGGACTACCTACCTTTGAGAGCAGGTCTTCTCAGTAATGAACATTAATAAAACAAAGCTTCGCTCAAAGCTCACACATAAGCACTTAAATGAGATTCTGAAACTGGCTGCTTCTCAGGACATGATGCCTGATATTGATGCACTTGTGCAGGCTAAAAGATGCCAAGTTTCAGGGGCAAATACTGAGCAAGACTAAATCCTATGGAATGCTGCTTTCAACATTGCACTATAAATGTTGAACTGAGGCTGTGATTTACCGAAGTCAAATTCCTTGTTTGGCACGCTCAAACATGGCGAATAAAAAACTCTTGAATCTTGAATAAAAATAAACAGCTCTGAATATTTGCTGTTGTAATTGCTGGGAAAGTCAGTGCTAGTCAGTTTTCTTGTCAGTTTTCTTTGCATTATTTCTTATGCATGCCATATATGTTATGTGAGTTTTGCACTTGAATAAATGTTAAAGTGAGTAAAAGTGTTGTTGAAATTGCACATACTTTTCTTAAAAACTCTTAGGTTGTTCATAATATATTTAGTAAAAGGGACGATTCATTTCATAAAAAGATTTTTATAATTTACATCTTCTTTGCACTAATACAAAGAAAAAAAGTGGACTTATTGTTAGTTCTATGTAATTTTGGAATGAGTTTACTGGTCTGGCCCCCTTGAGATCCGATTAAGTTGTATGCGGCCCCCAGACCAAAATGAGTTTGACACCCCTGGTGTAAGGAATAAACTTTGAAAGTGATTGTGATTAAAATCCAAAAGAATCAACATGACTTCGTTCACTGTTTTAGACTAGCTCTATAAATATTGAGACAATGAGAACAAAGTAAAGACGCTCTGCTCTTCTGGCATAAGCTGAGTGGCTACCACAGCCGAGGTGGACGTGCTAACCAGTGCGCCAGCATGCTGCCTGTGTATTTTATGTAAAAATGAACAATCCAGGTTTTCCGGTTGAACTGCATGCTCTGATTTCCATCAGACCGCAAACGCACACAAACTGAATATGTGCCGATGCAATACAATCAGACCAACACAACATGAAATCTAAAGATTCTCCGATTCGCCGCGTATGTGTGATTAACATGTGGCTGACCAAGCCTTGCGCTAACTGACCAGTGGTGTGGCGATCCGACTTACAATGCGCTCTGTAATTAATATTGGATAATTTCCCATCACACAGCTGAACATCTCTCATGGCACACCAGTGTGCCGGGGCACAGTGGTTGGAAAACACTGCCCTGTAGGATGGTGGCTCCCCAACTATCAGATTTTTCCTGTGACTAAAAGTTAATTTCAGCCTGAGAGGGTGCTGTAAACCTTTGGCATCTTTGCTTCTCACACCCACACCCATCCCTCTTTACCACATTCCTATGAGATGTAATCCCAGCGCCATTTGGCAGTGCTTGGTACTGGATAATAAGGAGTACTGTGAAGTACTTTTGGGTGAAGTCCCCGCCAACAGACGCTCGCCTTGGAGCCCTGCCTCCAGGCCTGGCTTCAGAGAAGTGCCTCGTTGACCCGCGTCCAGGCAAGGGAAAACTGTGTCCATTTCTTATCATCATAAGTCTATAAGTCATGCTTTGTCTGTTTGTTTGCCATGAGTGACCCTGCCAGAGGAATAAAGCCCAAGACAACTTGGCTCCTAGGATCATGAGGACACGCAAACCCCTCCACCATGATAAGGTGACGGAGGCGATATAGTCCAACATCAACAGTAAACGATTTAGGACAAAGTACAGATCAACCACATATTTTAACAGTTAGTGGCCAAAAATGACAAGTAAATAAAGAATGTGTCTCTTGTCTGGCCTGCTTTCCTATTTTACAGCAAGTTAAAACTAACTTAAGTTTAATTACCTTTTCATGCCTGTCAATTTGGATTATCAATACACACCAGCACCAAGAGAGATTGACATTACGTTACTTTCAAATCTGAATAAAATTGGACTGCTTGTCATAGATAAATATGTTGTCACGTGCCTGCGCCACCTGCCACTCAGTCGGTAAAATTCCCATTGACGCCAATAGTTCTCAGTCACGCCCACATGAACTAATCACCAGCACCCATTCCCGCTTGCTAGAGGGCGTTATTTAAACCCTGTGCTCCCTGCTATCATTGTTAGTTTGTCCGTGTACACACTGTGTTCTTTCCGACTGAACCCCGGTGCCAACTTTGTCTATGCTTTGACCTGATTAGCCCTAAACGCTGCCCATCCTGACCAACTGCTTGCCCCCGACCATGCTTACACGCTGCGTCCCAGTGCACCTGCTCTTCTCAGTGTCAGATTGCTTCCAGTGGCCAGCCGGCTTGTCCTCTCACGACCAGCTACCGACCGAGGGAGCTTTCCAGTCAGCCGTGGGCCGCCAATCACCCACCCACTCGCTCCAGTCCGGCCAACCACTCAGCCATCCACTTCCCCTTTCAATAAAGTATGTGTCGTGCTGCAGTTGGTTGTTCTGCCCGGTTCGTCACATACCGTATTTATTCTAATTATCGCCCAGGGCGATAATTAGCGAAGGTTTATGTCCAACAGCGAACAGTTTTTGTCCGATCGCCAAGGGGCACTGAAATGGGCGATAATATGTGTATTTTCTAGTAAATATATTTTGTATATTTACTAGAACAGCGGCTGTTTTGATCTACCTCTAACAGCCGGGTGCGTCAATTGAGGCTCCATCGATGCGACACGTTACCGTCGCACATCACATGTTGCGCACGTCATGTTATCGTGATCGTCTTGTTCGAGCGCACGCCCCGATAACGAAATTGTGTGAGGATATTGTAGCGGAGTGACGAATGTAACTGTATCATAGTTTATGGAGAAAAACAATTTAAAAGGGACATTCGATGTGCTGTCAAATCAGTCATATTTAAACTTGCGCAATGACGTCGGCATGCGGTCGCGGAGGAAAACGTAAGTTTTGGGGAAATTTTTAGCAGCATGGGCGATAATTAGAGGTGTCAATGTTTTTTATTTATGTCATCGCTAGCACACACTGGGCGATTATTAGAATATGGGCGATAATTAGAATAAATACGATAAGTACTAAGTTTTAATGGTAGTAAATGAAGCCACATAATCCATATGCTGAATATCCAGTAATAATTTGTGTTAGTCTGATGGACACAACTTTTGATTTTTTTTATTTGAGTTGTTTATTTTGGCAAGTACATAATCACACTTCTTTCAACTTCATTTCACATTTTGTTTTCCATGACTTGTCAAAAAGGTAGGCAAGTTGAAGCAATTTTGCTTATCTAGTCCCGTCCCGTCCCGATTTCAACCAAAGATTCACTCAGTCTACATATTCGCAGTATTACCTAGAATACGACTATAAACAAGAAGTGGAATAAACAAAGAGTCAGAAAATTGACACAGGTTAAAATCTGATTTAAATACAGCAACGACAAGTTCAGCAAGTTAACTGAGTTATAACAGATCTCGACAGTTTGATATAAATACAACAGTAACAATTGAATTTCAAGAGAGTTGGAGTCACAATCTCGCAGGCACCTGCACCAACAGATCACAGCTAGTCATTTCCCATGCTTAACCATTTTCTTATTGAGTCCAGACATCTCATGACATCTCCTGAACATTGTCATCATCTAACACGAGGCACATGACACGCCACTTGTTCCAGCTGTCCTTCGTGTACCCTGCAAGAGAGGTACCTTGGGGGCATCACGACTCCCAAGTTCCTGGACGTCGAGTGGAGATGGTCTGGTAGATTGCACTGAAGGCCCAGCTTAGGAGATCCATTGCATATGATACAGTTTACGAAGCGCATGTTCCTGCTGCTCGGAGACCTGCCCTCGGTGCGCCCTCAAGACTGCAACTTTCCTCATTACACCCTCAACAATTCAGCACTTCACAACATTGTTTATGAATTGCAATAACAACATTAGACACAATTGATGAATTTTTGTATCGGCCCTTGCACAAATCAGCAGCACACGCTCAGTCTCCTATTGTCGACATCATACTAAAGATATCAACACTCACGTCACAGTAGATTTAATATGGAATGCGTATCATATGACACATTGTATTTTTATATCAGTAGGCTCGTCACAGTTTTCTTTAAAGTTTTGGTTTCTAATTTTTTTTCTAATATTTTTAGCAACCATTCTAATAGGGTGTGGCGCCTTAATGTTGTGCTTATTTGTAGGTGTTCAAATATCAACAGTCCATTGAACCCAAGGTTATTTTTACTACTACTTTATTTTGGTACCTCAACGCCAAACTTGATCACCTTAGCTCGTTTGCCTTCGGTTGTTGGTGGGTAATATTATTCAGGAAATTGAAATGTATTCATTTTTGCTTGATGGCATGAAAAATAGTTGGACCGTGATCTTCCTAAATATTGGCAGGACACCCAATGAGGGCTGGTGCAGCAGGAAATCTTCCATACCCATGTCAAAACTTGTTAATCAGTGCATTTTGCTTATCCCATGTCTTTTACTCTATCCAGAGATCCTCACTCTTTCTTCATTGGTCCCTACAGACCCATCAAATATTTTCCACACTGGTGGGCCAGGCAGGGAGGAGCACAGCCAGGAACAGGTGGGCGGCAGGGAAAACTGTTGGAAGGCCAGTGAGCCAGCATCTGAGCCCAGAGAGTGCTGGGCGCAGGCCAGTAACTGAACTGAAAATTGTCCTGCCCCCACACACAGGTCTGAAGGGCCACATGGTTTCCACTCTACACACAGTTGGACAGCATAACTCGGGATCTATTTATTGGAAATATGGCACTCTGGCATTTGTTTGATATTAAAATAAATTGTGTCATGCTCCACTGCAAACAAATGTATATTCAGCACTGTCTCTCAGGTTTCTTTTATTTCCTTTCCTAACTAAATTACATACACTGAAATCAATATCCATCCTTTACCAAGGATTAAACTGCTACTATACGAGTTAATACACTGAAGCCATCAAGCATTTTTTACTGGTACTCCGGCTCCCCAGCCCTTTAATATTTTGAACTTCCCCTGCCACCTTCCATTTTATACTAGTGTAAATGGTTTTCCCAACAAAATCTATAGTGCATCTTTAAAAAGTGATAACTCTGATCATAGGATTATGACATTGACCCTCCCCGCTTTTCGCAACAGGGCGTTTCAGGTTCAGTGACCAGGCCTCATGGTTGCTGAAGAGACACATATCCACACACTGTGGGCCAGACCCCAGTGCACCAAGAGGAGCAGTTAAATTTCATCATTACACTTTCTTCTTTGTGTTGTATTTTTATTTTTTTTTATAGGGCATTTTTATGGCCTACTCTGAAGGTCCCATTTTGGTCCCAATGGTACACAGAAAAAAGAAAGATTGATGTTGACTCAAAGAATAAAGAAGGCCTGTGCAAAAGCAGGGAGACAAGGGAGGTTGTGGACGCCCACGACTGTGTACACGGTCAAGTGCAGATGCAAAGCAAGGGGGGCACATGGGAGTAAGAAAAAAGAGAAATACAGAGACATTTAGAGAGCGAGCGAGAGAGAGCGAGAGGGAGCACGAGCCATACGTTGTCAGTTTGACTGCTGGCTGATATAAAAACAGTGGTGAGAGTGGCGGATAAGACAGAAAGGCAGATGATGAATGGGTTGAAGACACTCATCCATCCTACTGAAGGATTTGTGGCCACGGTGTTATGTACAGACACATTTAGAAATAATGGGCTGTATGTGTGTGTATAGTGGGAGGGATACAGGTTTTGTTTATTTTTAGGATTGTGTGATGGACTGGGGACTGGAGTAATGGACAAGTCAGAAATAAGGTTTGATTATGAAAATGTGTGTGGTTGCTACTTGCTTTGGAATGACTTAATATGTCCTGTGAGTGGATATTCAGTGTATCCTCTTGTTAATACTTCTATGACACACTCACAACTATCCTTTTTCTGAGCCACTTTATCCTCACAAGGCTTGTGCACATGGTGGAGCCTATCCCAGAAGTCTTTGGGCGGTTAGTGGGGTACACCGTGAACTGGTCACCAGCCAATCGCAGGGCACACATAGACAAACAACCATTCACACTCAATCAAACCTAGAGAGAATTAGGAGCGGTCAATCGGCCTGTCATGCATGTTTTTTTGGGATGTGGGAGGAAACCCGAGCACAGGGAGGAAACCCTAGCAGACACGGGGAGAACATGTACAATCCAGTCATAACTGACTGACTGACTGACTGACTGACTAACACCCTGCCTACGACTTGTGTCATAAAACGACAATGCAATTTACTTGCGATTTCTTAGCGTTCGTGGGTATTGATTCAGCTTCTCAAAATCAATTCAGTTCGATTCACAATTCGTTTTGATTTTTGATTCAGTTAAGGATTTCAAGCACTACAATAATTTCCTTTCATATGGAAGACATTCTCAGAAGAACCAATGCTGCAGATAATCGAAACCGCTTGCTCTAACTTGGTGCATCAGTAAAAGATGTGAATATTTATATTAAGAATTTAACCCAATGCAGTTCCTGTAATCACGTATGTCACTGACCGTGACCAGATCAAAACAATATTAATTTATATAAATTTCTACAGAGTTAGGGTTACTGGGCAGACTCTGTTAATAAAGTGGAAAAATCACGCTGTACACTCATGACAATAAAGGATTTGTATCATCCTTAGTGGTATTCAAAACCCAAAGCTGATGACACATCAACAAATCATCTAGGTTAAGAGTTGTACAACCTAAATTATGAAGATGACTCGCAAGAAGAGCGTCACAGGAAGTTTAACAGCATTAATTTATTGGCTTCACACTACAATGTGGCAAACAAACTATATGAAAAGGAATTTAAGCTTTTCCATGAACAGCTAAAAATTGAGAAACAGTTTAGTCATCCGCTGGATGTCAATTAATTAAGATACAATGTCATTAATAGCCTATGAAGTTAAATGTGTGTTTCAATTTGAAATAAATTCTTGTATAGTTGCAATTGTATTAACTGTAATTGCAGGATTCATATGTCATGTTCTGTTTTTGTAAATGGCAATTAAATTTGATTATCAGTCAAAATAATGAGATCATAAAAATATGTTTTTGTCTCTGGACCTCTTGATGTTTGTACACCTTGGTAAATTGGTTTGAATAAGATCAAGGCGTTGCCTACAAAATGGTAACACACTTCCAGATCTGCTCAAATGACAGGTGAAGAGCATACAAGCATACGACTAACCCACCTTTGTACATACCCAAAATGTACTTTTGTGAAATACTATAATTGTATTATATAGACATAAATCTGATAAAACTACATCTTGTCTAGTGCATTTGAGACTATTTTAGCTCAGTCCATCTGAAACACTGACTGTAGAACTGAAGCTATTTCGGCATCACTCCCCAACCCGCAGTTATTTTATTGGACATTTGGATAAATACCTTAATGATGACAATACTACCTAAATTATATTTTATAATTATTTTGGTATCAGCACTTCCAAGAACTTTTAAAAATTTTAAATTTAGATGTAAATTTTCCATCCAGGGCGGCACGGCGACCCATTGTTTAGCACGTCTGCCTCACAGTTCAGAGGTTACAGCTTCGATTCCACTTCCCTCCCTGTGTGGAGTTTGCATGTTCTACCCATGCCTGCATGGGTTTTCCTCGGGAATTCCTGTTTCCTCCCACATCCCAAAAACATGCTTGATAGGCTGATTGAGCACTCCAAATTGCCCATAGGCGTGAGTGCAAGATGGTTGTTCGTCTCTGTGTGTCCTGCGATTGGCTGGCAGCCGGTTCAGGGTGTCCCCCGCCTACTACCCAGTGATAGGCTCCAGCACGCCCGTGACAAGCGGTACAGGTAATGGCTGGATGGATGGATCGATGTTCCGTAAATTCGAGACAGTTCTCTGATAAGGTTATATTTTAATAACTATCAATACCAATAATCCCATTCTCCCCATCATAACTATCTGACCTCCCTGGACCATCATAAAAAAAGAAAAACAAGTTCAAAGATGTCCATACATCACCCAGCTCCCTCACATCTCACAATATTGTACATGGTAGCAAGAAAAAGCAAGAAGAAATAAGTTTAAAGGTTTCCATACATCCCCTGCTCTCTCACATCTTACATTATCGTACACGGTACAAATTCTCAAACTTGCTCAACACCAAAGCAGCCGTTCTGAATGATTTCATCATGGATAAATAACCTGCATATCTTCTGTATCGCTGAAACCTGGCACTACTATAGATTATTTTCCCCTCAATCAAGCGATTTCCTCTGAATACAATTCAACCCAGTCCCATTGTTAGAGGTTGTGGTGTTGCTTTTGTTTTAAATAATTGCCTCAAAGTTAAACAGATTTCCAGCCCCCAGGTTGAATCATTCAAACACATTGCTTTCAAATACCTCGAGCCCCTAATGATCACAATAGTCTACCGACCACCTTCAATTGTACAAATACGCCCTTATCCATGCCCATGCTACCTATCCCTCAAAACTCATCCACACAGGCTACAATAATCAAAATGGTCTAATTTCTACCGTTAACAAAGTTATCAACTTATCAACCGCAGTGATGACACCTCTAACTCACTTTTGACAAATACAATTCCGTCCTGTTGTTCAAATCTAAAACTCGGTTGTCCCGTCACTTATAAACCTGCGAAGTAGCGCACTCACAAAAGGTGAAGCACACAGTGGCAAGGGATCATTGTATTTGAATCAGGGGTGTTGAAGGAGTGAA
Organism: Syngnathus scovelli; assembly: GCF_024217435.2. Taxonomy (NCBI): domain Eukaryota; kingdom Metazoa; phylum Chordata; class Actinopteri; order Syngnathiformes; family Syngnathidae; genus Syngnathus; species Syngnathus scovelli. The sequence continues at coordinate 18,026,149 of NC_090853.1, read as the reverse complement.
TCATCATAAACATGCAGGATAGTGGCCCTTGATGAATGGTCTAGACCAGTGGTTCTTAACCTTAACCCTAGGGGTTCGGTGAGTCGGCTTCAGGGGTTCGGCAGAGCTGGTATCATTGCTCCGACACACCTGAATGCCGTGTAAATTTGCGATAACGCATATCTGAACTGGTCTCGCAAAGGCAATAGCAGAAGTCACATTGATTTGCTGGTATGTCATCCCCCCCCCCCCCCACTCCTCATAGAGGGGTTCGGTGAATGCGCACATGAAACTGATGGGGTTCGTTACCCCTCCCCCCCGCTAAAGAGGGGTTCGGTGAATGCACATATGAACCTGATGGGGTTCAGTACCTCCAAAAAGGTTAAGAACCACTGGTCTAGACTTTTCTCATTTGTCCTTTTGTGCCTTCTTTTGTCATCCCTGTTTCGGTGGTATGCAGGCACAAGCACAAACATTTCTGGGAGCAATTATTGAAGCAATAAAAAGATGACATCCATCAGCAAAATTGTTCCAAAATTATAAAACCACCCACATGGTCCGAATGGGGGGAAGTCATAGAAGCAGTCTACAACCTCTGTGTTTATTTTGTGCCAGGTTCAGTTGGCACAGGACCTAAGCTTGCGCCGCATGCCCTGGGTCTCTGCAAACTTTTCCATGTGCATACAGTACGCTCCATATGTTATAGGACCAATGCCAATTTTTGACCATCTGCTCAAGTCAAACCCTTACATACAGAAGCGAGATCTTTATTGCTGCAGCCACCACACTTCACCTAACTGTTGTTTGAAGAAAATGTAAATTTGCGTGTGCTGCTTTTCCTTTCCAGACAGTTTCCCCTAATTTCTTTGCATTTTTGCATCTTCATGCTCTTGCTGTGGCATGACACTGTATGAAGGAGAGAATGAGACAAAACAAGTTTTAATAAAAGGAGAAAATGGCGAAACATATGACATTTTTGTAAGAGAACAAGGTTCTTTTTACTCTATTTGTGTATTGGAGTGTGTGTGTGTGTGTGTGTGCTTGCACACAGGGCGCTGTGATGCGAAATGCAGTGGTGTTGGAGTAGTAGTGCTCGTAGTTAGTGCATGTTGCATGCTTCTTCCTGCTTGCTACCTTCTGCTTTCAGCTACTGCCGCCGGCTAGCCCCCTGTTTCCAGGGGCGAAAAGAGGAGCCGAGTGCGTAAGTCTCCTCAGCCGGTACATAGCCTCTCCACCGTCAAGACTTCTGCATGCCTCCTCGTGGCCACACATGGTAACTGGGTGCCTCACGGCTCCAGGCCAAATTGCAGGGGATCGACCGGGGGAGCAACAGTGGGCCGCTAGGCGTGATGTACAGGCCCACCGGCGCGTGGATGTCCTTGCGCCCGCAAATCACTGTCCCAGCTATGGGTGAAATAGCACCCCCGCTGCCTTGTGGGTATCGTCTAGAACGAAAAGGCTAAGGGAGCAAACCCCGACAGAAAACCCAGCTCGGACTCCGTTAGGCAGACTCATGCTTCAAAAAAGCATTGTTCTGGCAACTCCTGCATCCAACCTGATGCCAAATGTATCGGTTCACCGTTCCTTGGATGACAACAGGAAGGCCGAGAGGGGAGCCCTGATGCCTGGGAAACTCAAGCCTTCCAAAAAACTTGCCCAGGCTTCTTGTGCACTGGAGAGGAAACTTCAGCTCCACTAACCAGTGGAGACAAAACACGGGAGGTTAGCAGTTACCGGTTATAAGCCCTTTCTTGTTGGCGTAGAGTATGGGTGCCAGGGGCTACCTCCGACGGTGGGAAAGATGTTCGGTCTCATTGGACAGCTACCGCCTGCCTCAAGCTGGGCAGCCCCCAGCCAATAAGGTGCTTTCCCGCCACAGCCTGCCTGCTTCATTGGGTGCTTGGAGCTCAGGGATCTATCCTAACAAGTGGGCTGTAAATTTACGCACCAAGCAACACAAGGAAATTACCGAAGATTCCAGCACTACGCCTGGGGTGCTGGAATGTCAGGACTATGACACCCGGGCTCAGTGACAACCTACAAGAAATTAGTGATGTCCGTAAAATTGCAGTTATAAACAACGAACTCCTGAAACTCAGAATTTACATCTCGACCCTCCAGGAAACACGACTGCATGGATCTGGCTCACTTCTTTTGGCGGGGGAAGCCCCCTGAGGAAACCAGGGAATACGGAGTAGGGTTCGCTGTCAGGAACACACTCCTGGGAGCAGTGGTACCACCCACAGGCGGCTCTGAGAGAATCCTGGCTCTCTGCCTCAATACATCCATGGGACCTGTCCACCTAGTGAGTGTGTACGCTCCAACACTTAGCTCCCCCAGGAAATAAAAGACAGGTTTTATGATGAACTCGAAGCGACTCTTAAAAACATTCCCAGCCGTGAACAGCTCTACCTACTTGGTGACTTTAATGCTAGAGTCGGAGCCGATCGTGACTCCTGGCCATCCTGCTTGGGACACCATGGCATCGGTAAGCTAAACGAAAATGGGCAGCGACTTCTGGAGTTCTGCACATATCACCACCTCTGCATCACCAACACATACTTCCAGACCAAACCCATTCACAAAGTCTCTTGGAGACATCCACACTCAGGTCACTGGCACCAGTTAGACCTGATCATAACACGCACTTCTGATCTCAGAGGCATCCTTCAAACACGCAGTCTCCACAGTGCAGTCTGCGACACAGTGCTCTGTAGAGTCAAGCTACCGGCAAAAAACCTACATAGATCCAAACCAAAGGGAGCCCCACACATCGACAGTAGTAAAACAACTGACCCAATCAAAGCTACAGCCTTCCTCTGTGCCTTAGAGGTCTCCCTCCACGACCCACCCCTGTCCAGCTCTGCCCAGCGGTACTGGGATGGCTTGAGGGATGCCATACACAGCACGGCCCTGTCGGTCTTCGGCAAAAAGCAGGGAAAGCCAAATGACTGGTTCAATGCCAATTTAACATCATTGGCACCAATCCTTGAAGAAAAACGCGTCGCACTCACAAATTACAACCACACTCCAAACACCAAAACTCTACAGACCCTCCGATCCTCTAGGGGGAAACTCCAACAAGCCGCTAGACGTTGTGCTAATGACTATTGGCTACAGCTCTGTAGCAACATTCAAGCAGCTGCTGACACAGGCAACATCAGACTCATGTTCGATGGCATGAAAAAGGCAGTTGGACCATCACCCCGCAAAATCGTCCCGCTGAAATCAGCTTCGGGAGAAACCATCGTTGATTGCTCTAAGCAGCTGGACCGCTGGGTGGAACACTACTCAGAGCTCTATGTCAGGGACAACAGCGTCTCTGATGCAGCCCTCAGGCATGTAGGGCTGTCATGGAAGAGCTCAACATGGAACCAACAACTGAGGAGCTAAGCAAAGCAATAAACAGCCTGCCCAGCGGAAAAGCTCCATGCACCGATGGGATAACAGCCGAAGTCCTCAAGTGTGGGAAGCCTGCTCTTCTGCATAGACTGCACAAGCTCTTATGCCTGTGCTGGAAAGAAGGCTCTGTCCCACAGGACATGAGAAATGCTAACATCGTCACCTTGTACAAAAACAAGGGAGACAGGAGTGACTGTAACAACTACCGTGGCATCTCCCTACTCAGCATTACCGGTAAGCTCTTTGCTCGAGTTATACTAAACAGACTCCAAGTCCTCGCAGAGAAGCTCTACCCAGAGTCACAGGGTTCAGAGCAGGAAGATCAACTCTGGATATGATCTTCACCCTGAGACAGCTGCAGGAGAAATGCAGAGAAAAACACAAACCTCTCTACATGGCCTTCGTTGACCTTACCAAGGCTTTTGACCTGGTGAGCAGGAGCGGCCTTTTCCAACTGGTGGAACGGATAGGTTGCCCGCCAAAACTCCTCAGCATCCTCCCGTCCTTCCACACTGACATGAAAGGTACTGTCCAGTACGATGGGTGCACATCTGAGTCCTTTAACATCCGCTGTGGTGTCAAACAGGGATGCGTGCTGGCACCCACTCTGTTTGGGATATTCTTCTCTCTCCTCCTGCGCCAAGCTTTCGGAACATCAACTGAGGGAGTTTACTTACACAGCAGGACAGACAGCAAACTAGACAACCTATCCCGACTGAGAGCAAAAACCAAGATTAGACCACTCACCATTAGGGGCATGTTGTTTGCCGATGATGCAGCATTGGCAACACACACTAAGGAACACCTGCAGATTCTCCTAGACCGGTTCAGCCAAGCATGTCAGGACTTCAACCTGACCATCAGCCTAAACAAAACCAAGACAATGGGCCAGGGGACCACTCTCCCACCCTCCATCACCATCAACAACTACACACTGGAAGCTGTAAGCAGCTTTATCTATCTTGGGTCTACCATCACCTGCAATTTGTCACTCGATGCCGAGGTCAGCAGCCGGATTGGGAAAGCAGCTTCTACCTTAGGAAAACTGACACCCAGAGTATGGCAGAACAGCAAGCTCACCATCCATACAAAGGTGCAAGTGTACAGGGCCTGTGTCATCAGTACACTCCTGTATGGCAGCGAAGCCTGGACTCTTTATGCACATCAAGAGAGAAGGCTAAACTCTTTCCATCTGCGTTGCCTGAGACACATACTGGGCATCACCTGGCGGCACAGGATCACAGACAGTGCAGTCCTGGAGAGTGCACAGCTCCCCACTATCCTCTCCCTGCTGAAGCAGCAGCGTCTCCATTGGCTGGGCCATGTCTGTCGGATGGAAGACGATCGTATGCCAAAGGACATCTTATATGCAGAGCTAAAATCAGGCAAAAGGCAAGCAGGCCACCCATTGCTCCGCTACAAGGATGTCTGCAAACAAGACCTCAAATCCTTCAACATCAACGCAGCTACCTGGGAAGACGTCGCCCAGGATCACCACAAATGGTAACGGGCTGCAGACCTACGAAATCACCCTGGCTCAACATCGAGAAATGAAAAGGAAGTTGAGGAAGCAGCAAGCCACCATGCCCCCACCTTCACCGGATCCGGCCCACACCTGTAACATCTGCGGCCGTGTCTGTCTCTCACGGATAGGACTCACCAGCCACAGCAGGCGCTGTGCAAAGAACACCTAACTTCCAGACACAAGAAATCTATGGTCTTTCGAGACTGTGATGCCGATGAGGATGATGTATTGGAGTGTCTTTTGAGCAGCTGTCCAAAACCAAAGAGTAACCCTATGAAGCAGCCATGATGATGCATACACTCTGCTGACGACACACACTAAATATTGTGATTTGGTAGATTTGCGAAATCTCCACTCACTCACTCACTCACTCACTCACTCACTCACTCACTCACTCACTCACTCACTCACTCACTCACTCACTCACTCACTCACTCACTCACTGTAGATGCCACCTCTGTTTCAGTTGCTGTTAATTGTCTCAATGTCCGGGTAATAATTGGTACATATATTAAACTTGAGAACATGTGTCTGCTCTATGCGTTTGTAGATTCTTTCTGTCAGGGAAACAATGGTGGGTGGCATAAGCGGTGGAGAGGACATCTTCCATAGTCTTTTTAAGAAGATATATTGCTTACAGATGTCAGGGTTCTTGCAGGTTTGAGTAAGTGAAATTTAAGACCTTTTCAGACCATTATGCATATAAATTTAAGACCAACTCATCTTGTAATACTAGAAACATTCTAATCCTCTCAGATATTCTCAAAGCATGTCATTTATTGAATCAGTCATAGGAAAACATCAAACAAACTCATAAAACAGACAATCAAAAATATTATTATCAGCGGACAGATAGGAAGACCAAATGCAGCACACTGTTCAATGAGGGCTGAGGGGAATCGTGCTCGGCGTGATCAAAGGGCGAGGTGACGACGTGGTCGGGCACTCGGTCACGGCTGGGGGCATTCGGGCTTGATCGGTGGATGGGCAATTGGTCAGGACAGGCAGCATTTGGGCTTGGTAGGTGGACGGGCGATTCGTCAGGGCAGGCGGCATTTGGGCGTAGTCTGTCAGTAAAAGGAACAAGGTCGACAACTGTGAATCAGAACAAGAAGCAAGGTACGAGACACAGGAACATACGGGTGGCATTCGAGGACAAACTGACAAGGAAGTGACAAGTGTGTGGTGTTTAAATTGGAGCTGGTTGATAAGCAGGAAAAGGTGCAGGTGATTGAGTTGATGAGTGGCTGTGACTGATAGAGTATGGTGGAAGGTTACCGGCTGGGTGACATGTAGCACGGCACATGACACTGTTGGATGATAACAGAACCTCCTGAGAACCAGTACAACCTAACCCAGGGGTGGGAAAACATTTTGACTTCCGGGCCGAATTGGGTTCTAAATTTTGACTGGGGGGCCGAACCAGGATGAATGTAGTGTTTCTATAAAGTATTATAAATGACATGTAAAGGTCATTACATAAAATGTTTTGGCCTTTAGTAGGTAGTAAAGCATGAATATTCAAAAAAAAGGTTTTTGAAAACAAGTGCATTTATTGACGGCATTAAACAAAATATTTCACCCAAAGACTACTATCAGTGATTCTCATTAAATACGACACTGTTATTATGAATAACAGTTTCCATCACTTCAGCGGCTGCAGGTCAGATTTATGAAAGATGTTTATCTTATGAGGCGAAATCACATAAAACGGCAAACATTCTGACCAAATATATCATCTTGAAGAATCGCTGAAAAAATACATCTAAATAAAGTACTAAAGAATCAAAACGGCAACATGGTGACGGATATCTGAATATCAGAGCAGAGCTTTAACTCACAAACACCTGGTGACAGAGGTGAGGAAACGGGAAACACTTCCTTAAAGTCGGCATTAAAACCTTTAAAAGTTAATATTAGTCGCAAACAGGTGGTGCATCAATGTCAATGTTTCAATCCCTGCTATTTGTACAAATTATTTTCAAAATGCATTTTTTTTTTTTTTACAACACACTAGAGAAACTCCCCTTCATTTTCAGTGGGAACAGTGTTGTTAGTCTCCCTTTTTTTGCTAGTGCAACATAGTCTGGAGTAAAATTTGTTGTGGCAATTCTTAGGATACAGCCGAGGTGTTGGTCCATTAACCTAGATCTGTGACGGGGCTTTGTTGATTTTCACGTGGCTGAACGTCTGCTCACACGCGTCGGTAGAGCCAAATTTTCTTCTCTTTTTTAAACACTCGGTCGGCACTCAGTGTCCGCCTTTCTTCTCTTTGGGCCACTCATTTTAATGGAAGGATTCCAGGGGAAGGTTTGTGCGTGCGTGGCTTTAGCGTAAAACTGTATCTGAAAGATCAGCATGTGAATTATGAGAATGCTGACATCACAGCCCACACTCGAAATTCGGCACTGATAGAAATAGAGCGCGGAGTGCGTCGGGTCCGTACTACTGAGTATGTACACGCCCTTGTGAGAGTGCTCTGAGCTTTCTGACACGGCTTCCGGCAGTAAATACGCGGGCGGGCGTTTCCCCATCTACTGGGGAAATAGTTATTGCAGGGAATATGAAAAAAAATAATTTTCATAATACAATTTATTCAGGTTTGGCGGGCCGGATTAAATGACCCCGTGGGCCTGATGTGGGCCGCGGGCCGTAGTTTGCCCATGTCTGACCTAACACATGTCTGAGTTAACCTCCCTTAGCACTGATCTCAGTTTCTAGGCAGTTGACTTGACACAGCACGAATTCTGCGGGAAGGTAGCCTCGTGGACACGCAATGAGATTGGTAGTTTTTATAAAATGTAGTATGTTAGAGATTTGCTCACTCCAACTTATTTTGCAAGAACCACACGGGAGACAAGTAAGTCCTTTTGGACACCTGCAGGTGGAGAGTCCATTCGTCGCTGTCTGAATAGCGATGATCGAATGATGTCTAACTCAGGCCTCTTGCAGGAGCATTTTTATTGAGAGAAACAGAGTGGGGGTTGAGAGTGGGCGTGAGAGCAAACAGGATGGGGCCTGCTGATCAAAGCACACGATGTGTTGTGTAAACAAAACAACTTTGATTGCTTCCTCTGCAGCTAGTCAATCAGTTCAAAAGATCTTAGCACTTTGTTCTACTACTTTTGTTAAGACAGGACAGGCGAGGATAATTATTACAGGTTACATTCCAACATAATCCTACGATAAAGATAACCTGGAAAACCCTAACATCTCCCTCCTGTTTTATCATATGATTATGTCACCCCAAACAACAAAGACAAGTAAGAAAAAAACATATATATATGTATAATGAAGAAAGAAGAATAGTAAAAATAAAAACAACAAACAATGATAGCAACACTTTCCAGTGAAGATGAGGCATTACCTCAACACCCCAGATCAAACTTATTGTGTAAGCGAAAAACCTGCTGGCCAGATGTCATTAGCAGGAAAATTCTTACACGGCCCCTTTGCCACAGGCGACCAGAATGCTATCAATAAAAAAAAAATAAAAAGAAAAACACAGAAACAGTACATCATTGTATCCATCACTTGCGAAGCATTTCCGATGGTCAAATCAACAAGTTTCCGTAATACATGCTCTACAGAACAGCATCTACGCAATCCACGTCTCATTATCATTATCACATCTGCCACGTCTAAGAAGTTGTATATGTGCTCGTGTTTTCGTCAGCTGATGATGTTCTAGTCTGTAGGTGAGGTCTGTCACACTCACTGGCGCACACACTCCTGTCCAGTTGGCAGGCAGCATCGGACAACTCCTGTGACCACAAAACCACGATCCGTTCTGAACAGGCACGTGCTCCCATAGGATGCAGGTGAGGCAGTGCTTCTGAAACTCTGGATGAAGTAGGTCCCGTCCGATGGTGCAGCCATGTCGGTAGTAGAGCCCTTACACCTTGAAAATGGCTCTCTCATCCTGGCACACAGCGGTGATGTCAAAAGCTCCCATCCAGTTTCCTCCGGGAGAGCAGTCGTCGTTAATGCATTTGTGGGTCCTGCAACCTTGGATGCAACATGCGTAGTCAGCAAGACTTGGAATGGTCCCTCCCGTCGTGGCTGGCCCAGTTCCTTCTTTTGATGACCTCAATGTAGACCCAGTCTCCTGGATTGATGGGGTTGTCGACCTGTGAGGAGGAAAGATCAAGCGGCAGTAAATTTGTCTTTGACACAGTTTGAGCGTCCTGATCATATAATCTGCCAAGGACTGCTCTTCATCTGTTGTTTGCAACTCTCGTAGTCAATTGTAGTGCCCATTTAACTGGCAAATAGGAATGTTTGCGGGAAGAGTTTGAACACTTCCTAATGATTCCCTTTAACCAAAAACTATTTATGACAGGGGCGTTCCCATTTATTCCCTCCTGGTTTAAAAGAGATTGTCTTACCCATGCCTTCTTTCTCCTCACACGCTCGCACCCACACAGGGTGTGCACACACACACACACACACACACCCACGCAGACAAAGGGATTCTAATCCATCTCTCATGTAGCTTCTCTTGATAGAATCTCCTATTGGTAACTGTATAGCAGACGTTTTAGCATATAATCCCATACTCTGCTCTCTCACTTCTACTTTTTCATGTCGGTGCAGTCGCAGGTGGCCCCTATTGCAGTCATTGTCTTGTTAACTGTCGCCTTGTGACTCCTATGCATGATTGTGTGTATGTCAAAAATTGAACGTACCTAACTTTCTGACCATCCAACCTCCACTGTGGTGCAAAAAACCTTACTATTGTATTGAGTAGGTACATTGAGCAACCTAGCTTCCTCCTGACTGCCAAATGTCCTGTTCTAAAATTTATATAACTCGACCTCTACGTCTTAAGCTTGATGAGCCAAAATATAAGATCTTGCTCTTGTTTCCTACCGTTTTAGCCTATTTGTTTTATCCAAATCCGTTCAATCTCTGATTATAATGCTTTTCTCTGTAGCCCTACGTATTTTTCAAATTTTTATTTATTTATTTATCAAATCTCCTCAGTTCTGTCAAACTCAGTGCACAATGAACCTCCCTTCCACTTTGAACCAAGCTCCACCAAATTTGGTAACGCCAAGGAGTGCGATTTGGTTGTCGGACACTCCAAGTCCATTTCTTTTTGCCGCACTTCACCCTCTCACGTTGGTGTTCTTTGGCTGTTGCTTCAGAGCGACCCCATCCATCACTCTTGAATGAGTCCATTGTTCAAATGAGTCAATTTTCATCATTGTGAGTTCCTCCGCTTTTCACTGTCTTTTCTCGTCCCCGAGGATGTTGTCTGTTTTCCGGAGTGTACTTGTCCTTCTCCAAGCACAACAGCAGTCTTTTCTTGTCCTTCGCCAAAGGTCAAAGGTGCTTCAGAGCCAGGCACCATTTTGTAGTTGTTCACGGCTGCAGGCGAAGACTCGGATTGGGTTTCAGGTGCCCTGACACTGAGAATGACAGGCTGGGACGTCAAACTTGTAAGACTATCTCCAAATGTAGCTGCTTCCATCAATTTGCTGGTAACATTTATTTACCAAACTTCAACTTCTCCTAATAACAGCGGTCTCGTTTTTATATCGTAAATCCTGCAACTCATCCTATTTTTGAGCTACATTTTATCTATAGTTCCAATTTAATCGGACAGTATGTTGTCTTCAGTATCATTATTGAAAATCAACTCATCGAGGTCTGCGTTCCACAGCAAGCTCTGATCTGTATGTCTTGACCTCTCACATGTTAGCCTGCAATTGTCCAAATCAAAAATGTTTTCTTTTAACTGTCTTTCTTTTGAACCTCTAAATCTCTCGTGTTGCTAACCTATCTACACCAGAATAAAAAAATTACCACAGTATAACACCAAATGTATTCGAAAATTCATTGTCATAAAGTGTTGTATTATTACTATCTTCCACTATCTGTCCTTCTCACTCCCTCCTTTTGAGGCTTGGCAACGCCCATGCCTCACACCTTGACAAACTTTTTGGGAGAATGCGTTCTTTACTACATACGATTCCATCATCATTTAAGTTGACTTTCTTTCCAAAACGCTTCTCAATTTCTCAGTTCACACATCTTCTGCATGTGTTACTGGTTCTCCAGTTTTTTTTTTCTCTAGTTAATTATCAATCCAAAAGCTACGTGTTTCTTTCTAACATTCAACCTGCTCAAAATCACTCTTTCATCAAAGTCGCTCTACTAATTTTCCATAGTAGTCGCCAACGACTTTAACCATTCAACCTGTAATTTATTTTCATTCAGGCTATCATTCATCAATGTTCATTTGCATCTCACACGCAGTCTCCAAAAAGGAGTCTTTCTATCACATTGGTCCCAATTCATCCAAGCTCACCACACAACATTCATATATCATTTTCAACTCAGGTTTCCTGGTAGAACAATCCACCAATTAAAAAAAAAACTTAACTAAAACAAACAACTGGCAAATTAATCTGAATTTTTTCTTTGTTTTTAAATTTGAAGAACTCAATCTCTCAGATTTAGCTTGCATTTAGAATTTTGTATAATCTTATAACACAACCAATCAATTATTCCTATTAAATTGCAAAATCTTAAATTCACAATTTAGCTTCTTCCAATTCCTGAAAGCATGTCCTGTCATTTTTTTTTTTCGAATTTCTCATGTGGGCTCGACACTTAACATGCACTAGTGTGGATTAGTTTCTGCTTGCAAACAGATTTCTCTCTTTTTCCTCTCATTTTTATCTTTCAAAATAATTTCTGTTCTGCGGTGCAAATTGGATAGACCACAGTCTAGCAAATTTTTTTTATACTAAAACTTTAGCCAATGTTCATCATTTTAACATATACGCACACACATGCACAGCTCTCGCATGCAAAAGGTAGTTCCCAGCACCAATGATTCGTCACAGGCTGGCCATTTCCTGTGGTCGATCATGAGCTGGTCCCTCCCATGCACACGAGGACAGCACATTCTAATTTTATTTATTTATCTTCTAGAAGCAAGTTGCATTTCTTTACCACTTGATTTGCATATTTTAACTTTAGTGTAACACAATTTGATCCCTATTCATTTGTAATTGGGCCTACAAACAGCATTGTCATACTTCTTGTGTGGACAGGGCCTCTAACAATCTAAAACGATTTGCGATAACCTGACAATGACATGTTTTGCTGTCATATGGGAGAGGTTTCAGATCTTTTAAATTTCGATACATGATTTGCATAGGACCGGAAACTCCTCTTGCCCCTTGCTTGAGCCGCGGCTTGAGCTGCGGCCTTGCACCTGCTCACAGGGGCCTTATTGTCTCCTGGTCTGACAAACACTTGTGACCGCATCAGTTTTCATCTTTCTAGCTTTTGTCTCTTGAATTCGTTCTCATCTCTTTGTGAAGATTTCAACCACACTCTAGCACTTCTACCACTTCTTCCACATTTCAAATTTCCCTGTACTCCATACATTTTCTTCCACTTCAGCATGTAATTAAGAAATCTACTTGCTATGAACTTCCCGTTTCAAAGAAGAGCAGAGCAAGAGATTTACCGTTCTTATTTCCCATCTTAATTTTAGTAGTTTAAGGTTTTACAATTTTTTTTTCTTTTTTTTTTTTTCTTCGAGGATCCTCAATGCAGGTTTAAATTGACCTTTCGACAGATTACTAGCCTGTTTTATTGCCGTGGATCAACGCTAGAACTGCTTCTTAGTCAATTTATCCTACCAGTCACACTCAATCACACAAGTTATCCCTGCCTACGCGAAGTCCTCCTTTTTAAAAAAAGGAGCTGCTTCATCCAGTGAGGGGACTCTACAACACCCCCCACCTTCCCTGGGAACTAAAGACAAAAGTCCTTGTCCCCAGCCCTGCCAACGCGAGGTTGTACTCCTTAGAACAGTGGTCGTCAAATAATGATCCACGGAGGTACTGAGATTTTAAAAGTTTGAGAACCACTGCTCCAAAAGAGACACCTCATCCAGAGGGGGACTCTACAACACCCCCTCCTTCCACAAAACGTATTCCTGTGCACTTCTTCCTTTTTACGCGTTTCACAAACAACAACACAATCACACAACTTCAGGCCTTTAACTTACTTGTCCCCTGGTTTGTTGCACTGCCGGGTCCCGTCAATCCACCTCTGTCAGACGAAGGCAGACCTAAGATGCTGGCCCAGCGAAGAATTCTCTTCCCAGGACTTTCTCCTCCAGGTCCTCTTAATGGACGCTGGCTTGTCGACAATGCAGCACGTCCTCCTTCGTCAGCCAGATAGCGGGTATGAGAGGTCCCGGGTTTCGGCACCAAAATGTTAGAGATTTGCTCACTCCAACTTATTTTGCAAGAACCACACGGGAGACAAGTAAGTCCTTTTGGACACCTGCAGGTGGAGAGTCCATTCGTCGCTGTCTGAACAGCGATGATCGAATGACGTCTGACTCAGGCCTCTTGCAGGAGCATTTTTATTGAGAGAAACAGAGTGGGGGTTGAGAGTGGGCGTGAGAGCAAACAGGATGGGGCCGAAGGCCCTGGCCTGCTGATCAAAGCACAGCAGGGGGTCTTTCACGATGTTGTGTAAACAAAACAACTTTGATTGCTTCCTCTGCAGCTAGTCAATCAGTTCAAAAGATCTTAGCACTTTGTTCTACTACTTTTGTTAAGACAGGACAGGCGAGGGTAATTATTACAGGTTACATTCCAACATAATCCTACGATAAAGATAACCTGGAAAACCCTAACATAGTATATGATTCTTTTCTGTCAGGCGCAGAGCAGGGAGAGGACTCGAATGCAGAGAGTTCAATGTCCAAAAAGGCTTTTATTGTCTCCACTGACAGTCGAACAAAAAACGCCTCACTAAAGTTAAAGTTAAAGTCCCAATGATCATCGTCACACACACATCTGGGTGTGGTGAAATTTGTCCTCTGCATTTAACCCATCCCCATGTGATTTTGATCCATCCCCTGGGGGAGAGGGGAGCAGTGAGCAGCAGCGGTGCCGCGCTCGGGAATCATTTGGTGATCTAGGAGGGAAAAAAGGGAAAACCAAGGCGCCTCGAACCGAGGGAGAAAAAGGGGAAATCAAAGCGCCTCGAACCGAGGGAAATACAAAAACAAGGTAGCGATGTAACCAAGTTAACATCGGTGATCAAGGTTGCTCAAACAAGGCTTCTACGTGGAACTCGAGGGTTTCGTGATCGCTAGTGTTCTGACAAGGCAAGACGCACTGGCACTGGATACGGGGAAAGACGCGGGTTATATGGACACAGGAGGGGAACACAGGTGAAGACAGTTGGTCATTGACGCAGGTGCACACACTTGGAATCAGGGGTTCACGTGACCGGACGCACAGGGGAAGGACACACTGACTGGAACGAGAGGAAAATCACACAATAAAACAGGAAGTGATCCGGACGACACATGACAGCATGACACTTTTCTATCATACCGCTTTGTAACAGCCTTTTATTTTTTGCGGAAAATGTTTTGCGGATATGAAAATAAATACTGTATTTTCTGCACCATAAGGTGGTTCGAGTTAAAGGTGAAGAATCAATTTCAGGGGCTATTCTGTACTTAATCCACATAGGGAGCACCGCATTGCAGGGCGCATGCATGCCATGTGTAAAAAAAAAAAAAAAAAGAGAGAAGAGAAAACAAAACAAAACGGAAGCAAAACAGTGAGTTCGGTTGTACTTTATTCTACTATTTAACCATGTACTGTACTCACATTATTGTTAATCGATATTCATATGCAAATCCATCAAAGTCCTCATCTTCTGTATCCAAATTAAACAGTTGGGCAAGTTTACCATTGTTAGAGTGGTGCTCACTCCAACTTATTTGCAAGAACCACACAGGAGACAGTATGTCCTTTTAGCACTTGCAAGTGGAGAAAACATTTGTCACTGTGCATACAGCGATGTTCGAACAAAGTCTGACTTCCGTCTGTTGCAAGAGAGTATTTATTGAGAGAAAGCAGGGTGGGGGTGAGAGTGGACAGGTTTGTTGAACACCCGGCCTCTGGTCAAATCAGAGCAGGGGGTGTTTTACAACGTTGGGGGAAACAGAACAACTTTGATTGTTTCCTCTGCAGCTGGTCAATCAAGCAGAGGATGCAACCACTTTATTTTACTGCGTTGTGAGAACAGGACAAGTTTGGTTAATCGTTCTAGTCTACATTCCAACACAATCATACGATTAAAATAATCTATCAACCCTAACAACCATTAAACATGCCAAGTTGCCTCCCGTGATTGTCTGAGTCAAACTCGTTATTCAGTGGCGCTCTGTGGCTGTCACGTCACCTAACAGAGGCAGAGATCATTCAGACAATGTATCCACTAGTCCCTCTCCAGACCTGCAGGGGGCAGAAAAAAAACAGCCACATCACAGTTCACCAAAGCTTCCTGTCAGATGCCAGGGACAATGTTGCCCGTTAGTGAAAGAAAGAAAACTTACAACAGAAAGCAAAGAAAATAAAACCGAAGAGACTCCTTAGTTCCTGGTCACATGCCACTGGTAGGAAATGGACTTGAATGCTGTAGTTCTGAGTTTGGTTAATGCTTATTGTTTGAAATTATTGCTTTGTTTGAAATGTTTGGTTTGAGCTACAAACTGTGTTTATCATAACTTTGAGTGGTTCATTCACTTTGTAGTTACTTATGCTTCGTATTTTTGTACTATATGTATGCAATTACAGAATTTGGTTAAACTTAACATAATGCATGAGGACTACTGCCGTACGTTTTGCCGAAGGTAATTTGGGCAGGGCAATGAAGTGGGCCATCTTGGAGAACCTATCCACAACGGTGAGTATCGTCGTCTTACCGCTAGACACCGGCAGCCCAGTGACAAAATCCACAGAGATGTCGGCCCATGGTCGAGAGGGAATGGAGAGAGGTTGCAGCAACCCCACACGGCTGCCGGGAGTGTTCTTACTTTGCGCACAGATGGAACAGGCTGCAACATACTCCCTGACGTCCGCCCCCATGGAGGGCCACCAGAATCTTTGTTGGATGACGTGCAGGGTTCTTCGCACGCCCGGGTGACATGTGAGCCGGGAGGTGTGCGCCCAGTGGATCACTTGGGATCGTAGTTCGGGCGGAACAAACAGTCTGTTCTCGGGACTTCCCCTAGGGGCTGGATCATCGTGGTTTGCCTGCTTCAACAAGTCCTCTATGGGCCAGGTTACGGCTCCCACCACGCAGTGAGGGGGGAGAATGGGCTCTGGCTCTGTGGACACCGGGTCTGGGCTGTAGATGCGTGACAGCGCATCTGGTTTGGTGTTCTTGGCCCCCGGTCTATAAGACAAAGTGAAATGGAAACGGTTAAAGAACAGGGACCAACGAGCCTGGCGGGAGTTCAATCGCTTGGCATCCTTGATATATTGCAGGTTCTTGTGATCGGTCCAAACCAGAAAGGGGTGTTGGGCTCCCTCCAGCCAGTGTCTCCATTCTTCAAGCGCTTGTTTGACCGCCAACAATTCTCGATCTCCGACGTCATAGTTCTGCTCCGCGGGGGTCAGCCGTCGGGACAAAAAGGCGCATGGATGGAGTTTGTTGTCGGCCTGGGATCTCTGAGACAGGATGGCGCCGATTCCCTGACTGGAGGCATCAACCTCCACCACAAACTGACGAGACCGGTCGGGCAAGGTGAGGATCGGAGCGGTGGTGAACCGCCTCTTCAGCTCCTGGAAGGCGGCTTCAGCCTCCGCCGTCCAGCGAAACGGAACTGTCGGGAAAGTGAGAGCGTGCAGGGGAGCCGCGGTGGCGCTGAAGCCTCCTATGAACCGTCTATAAAAGTTAGCAAATCCTAGAAATTGCTGCACTCTTTTGCGGCTATCCGGTACCGGCCATTGGGTCACCGCGTTTACTTTAGCCGGGTCCATCTGGACCTTCCCTGGGGCTATGATGAAGCCAAGGAATGACATCGTCTCGACGTGGAACTCGCTCTTTTCAGCCTTTACATAAAGTTGATGGTCCAGGAGCCGTTGCAGGACCGACTTAACATGACTCTCATGGGTCTTCAAATCTGGTGAATAAATTAAGATATCATCCAAGTAAACGAAAACAAAGTGGTCTAAGAAATCACTCAGAATGTCATTGATCATGGCCTGGAAGACCGCGGGGGCATTGGTGAGGCCGAACGGCATTACCCGGTATTCAAACTGTCCCCTGGGGGTGTTGAAGCCCGTCTTCCACTCATCACCTTCCCGAATGCGCACGAGGTGATAAGCGTTACGCAAATCTAACTTGCTGAATACCCGAGCCTGCTGCAACTGATCAAACACGGCCGAAATGAGTGGGAGGGGATACCGATTTTTAATAGTGATCTGGTTGAGTGGACTGTAATCTATGCAGGGGCGCAGGGTACCGTCTTTCTTACCCACAAAGAAAAAAACGGCCTCTGCAGGCGATGATGACGGCCTGATCAGACCCGCTTTAAGCGACGCATCAATATAGTCATTTAAGGCCTGCTTTTCGGGGCCCTAAAGGGAATAAAGTCTCCCCTTGGGTATCGTAGCACCGGGCAATAGTTCTATGGCGCAGTCGTAAGGACGGTGGGGTGGTAAGGAGCTCGCCTTGGCTTTGCTAAATACCTCCGCGAATTGATGATAGCATACGGGCACTTGGTTTAGATCCGGAGCTTTGAACTCTGGTTCAGGAGACACAGAGTCAGAGAGAGAAGTGTGTGTAGAATCGATCGAAGGGTTCGGTTTGATACACGATTCTTGGCACTGGGATGCCCACCCCTTTATTTCCCCTGACTCCCAGTTCGTGGCAGGGTTGTGATGTTTTAGCCACGGATAACCGAGGATAAGCGGATTCAGGGGGGAGGTGACTACATGCAGTCTTACTAGTTCATGATGACTCCCAAAAGACAGTGAGAGGGGTTCGGTTATATAGGATAGGTCGAAAAGGACTTGTCCATTAAGTGCCTTAGCCTTTTTGGTCGTGTTCAATAGTTCGGTCTTTACACCTAAGCTGCGAGCAGAAGTCCAGTCAATCAGATTTGCATCGGCTCCAGAGTCAATCAACACTCCTAGCTTGATTACCTTGCCTTGGCAGGTTAGCATCCCGACGGGTAGAACCCGATTCTTCTGCCGAACCACGGAGAAGGTGCTTACCCTCAGCTCCTTCCTATCTGGGCAGGAGAGGCGGATATGTCCAAGCGCACCGCAGTAGTAGCATCTGCCCTCCTGGCGTCGACGCTGTCTTTCCTCTTTGCTCAATTTGGCCCTGCAGAGCTGCATGGGTTCCGTCCCAGCCAGTGGCAATGCCGGGGTCGATCTTTGGTGGTGCGTCTTGTGGGATGACAGCCCGCTCACTGACGCGGGAGGAGTGACGATCGCGCCCCGGCTTGCGCGCTGCTTCTTCCATTCCTGTAGTCAGTTGTCTGTTCGGATGGCTAACGCGATGAGAGCGTCGAGTTCAGCAGGAAGATCGAGGGGAATGAGTTGGTCCTGGATGGTCACGGAAAGACCACGGAGAAAAGCATCGTACAGGGCCGTTGAGTTCCATCCGCTTTCCGCGGCCAGAGTGCGGAAGCGGATCGCGTAGTCGCTGACCGTCTCTCGACCCTGGGTGATATGGTGCAGCTCCCGTGCCTTCTCTCGGTCCGGGGGAACTGGATCGAACACCATGCGCAGGGCCTCGATGAATCCGGAGAATGAGTGACAGGTAGCGGAATTCCTGGCCCATTCTGCCGTCGCCCACGCCCGGGCTCTTCCCGTCAAGTATGCCACCCGGGAGCGTTCCGTTGGGAAGTCGCCTGGAGCTCGCTCGAACTGCATCTCACAATTGGTTATAAAGGCTCGACTCAGCCCGGGTTCACCTGCATATCGTTCCGGGGAAGCCAGTCTGACCCCCCTCGCCATAGGAGCGGGCGCCGGGTGGTCCACAGGGGGCGCCGCTGGGGAACTGTGCATCGCAGCTCATCCCGTGGTCAGCAGCGTGAGGACGTCTTGCATTTGACGACTCAGTGAATCCACCTGGGTGGCCACCGTCTCTCTGAAGCCTTCCTGGTTCTTCACCAGTTCTTGGACACTCAGAGTGTCTACCTGCTTCTGTTGTTGGCCCAGCTGCGACGTCTGGGAGCGTACTTGGGCGACCAGCTGCTCTGTCTCTGCCGAGTCTATGTCTGGCCAGTGCGAAATGTCAGGCGCGGAGCAGGGAGAGGACTCGAATGCAGTTTCCAAAGTCCAAAGTTGTGTTTATTTTCTCTAATGGCAGTAGTCACAAAAAGCGCCTCAATATGAGGGAAAAAAAAGGGGGAAACTAAGGCGCCTCGAACCGAGGGAGAAAAAGGGGGAAATCAAAGTGCCTCGAACCGAGGGAAATACTATAACGAAGATAACTATGTAACCAAGTTAACGTAGGTGATCAAAGTCGTTCAAACAAGGCTTCTACGTGGAACTCGAGGGTTTCGTGATCGCTAGTGTTCTTAGCAAGGCAAGACGCACTGGCACTGGACACGGGGAAAGGCGTGGGTTATATGGACACAGAAGGAGGACAAAACACAGGTGAAGACAGTTGGTCATTGACGCAGGTGCACACACTTGGAATCAGGGGTTCACGTGACCGGACGCACAGGGGAAGGACACACCGACTGGAACGAGAGGAAAATTACACAATAAAACAGGAAGTGACCAGGACGACACATGACAGCATGACAACTGATGGATTTAATGATTTGGAGTGACACAGGTGGTTTGATAACATTATTGCTTATATAATAGTTATTTGATATATAATTCATATATCGTTATATGGGCCTGTGGAATATTTTGAAGTGCAACCGCCGTCAGCCGCGCGCACCCATTGTTGACAAAGGACAATCGATGGATTTAATGATTTGGAGTGACACAGATGGTTTGATAACATTATTGCTTATATAATAGCTATTTGATATATTATTTATATATCGTTATATGGGCCTGTGGAATAATTTGAAGTGCTAGCGCCGTCAGCGGCGCGCACGCATTGTTGACAAAGGACGATCGATGGATTTAATGAATTGGAGTGACACAGATGGTTTTATTAACATGTTATTTATGTCATAGTTTTTTGAATAACTCTGAATGTTACGTCAGTCCCGTTCTCAGCTCTTCGTTTGTGTTTATGTCACGTTAGCATACCTATCGTTTAGCCTGTTGTTGCTCGTTCATGTCTGGTCTTGGTGTTGGATTTCGTCGAATAAATTTCCCTCCCAAAATGCGACTTATACTCCGGAGCGACTTATATATGTTTTTTTTTTCACGTTATTGGGCATTTTATGGCTAATGCGACCTAATATTCCGGAGCGACTTTTAGTCCGAAAATTACGGTAATGCAAAGTTGTCTGTTATTATTAAAACTTAAAACAAGTGAATTTTGCTCTTGTCATTTACAATATATTTCAGAAAGTAATAGTTTGTGTTAGAGATTTGCTCACTCCAACTTATTTTGCAAGAACCACACGGGAGACAAGCAAGTCCTTTTTGGCACCTGCAGGTGGAGAGTCCATTCGTCGCTGTGTGTGCAGCGATGATCGAATGGAGGTCTGAACTCTCCACCCTGCAAGGGCATATTTATTAAGAGAAACACAGTGGGGGTTGAGAGTTGACAGGTTTGGTGAACCCCCGGCCTCTGGTAAGATCAGAGCAGGGGGTGTTTTACGATGTGGTGGGAAACAGAACAACTTTGATTGCTTCCTCTGCAGCTGGTCAATCAAGCAGAGGAATCAACCACTTTATTTTACTGCGTTGTGAGAGCAAGACAAGATTGATTAATCATTATAGTCTACATTCCAACATAATCCTACGATAAAGATAACCTGGAAAACCCTAACATCTCCCTCCTGTTTTATCATATGATTATGTCACCCCAAACAACAAAGACAAGTAAGAAAAACATATATATATATATATATATATATATATATATATATATATGCCCATACCTGAAGCACTCGAAACTGCCAAACAAAGACTCCAAGCCTTGGCCAGCCGCCTAAAGAGGTACACAAGAGAGAATGAAGCCAGACGAATAAACAGGTTGTTCACAACACAACCAGCGAAAGTGTACGCTCAGTGGCAGGGGAATAATAGCAGAGCAGACCCACCAAGGCTGGAAACTGAACAGTACTGGAAGGATATATGGGAGCGGGAGGCATCACATAAGAAGGATGCACAGTGGCTGGTGGCTCTGAGAAAGGACCACAGCAAGCTCCCTGAACAGAACCCAGTAACCATCACAGTGGCAGACATCCAGAGAAGAGTCTCAGGAATGAAAAACTGGACAGCACCAGGCCCTGACATGATCCACAGCTACTGGCTCAAGAAACTTACAACTCTCCATGAGCGCCTGGCAGCACAAATGAACCAGCTGCTAAGGGATGGGACTCACCCTGGATGGCTAACCCAAGGGCGTACGATCCTGATCCAGAAGGATCCATCAAAGGGTACAGTCCCATCCAACTACCGGCCAATCACCTGCCTCTCCACAACATGGAAGCTGATGTCGGGCATAATATCAGATAAGATCAGCAGGCACATGGATCAATACATGAGCACTGCTCAGAAAGGGATTGGTAAAAATACCAGAGGAGCAAAACATCAACTCCTGGTGGATAGAACAGTCACCCAAGACTGCAGAACTAGACGTACCAACCTGAGCACTGCCTGGATTGATTACAAGAAAGCATATGACTCAATGCCACATACTTGGATCACTGAATGCTTGAGGCTGTACAACATCAATGGGACTCTGAGAACCTTCATCGCCAACTCGATGAAACAGTGGAAAACCACAGTTGAAGCCAATGGCAAGCCACTTGCACACGTGACCATCAAATGTGGTATATACCAAGGAGACGCTCTGTCCCCAATGCTGTTCTGTATAGGACTGAACCCCCTCAGCCAAATAATCAACAAGACGGGCTATGGATACCAACTCAGGAATGGGGCCACCATCAGCCACCTCCTCTACATGGATGACATAAAGCTGTACGCTAAGAACGAGCGGGACATTGACTCCCTGATCCACACTACCAGGATCTACAGCTCTGACATCGGAATGTCATTCGGACTTGAGAAATGTGGCCGCATGGTGACTAAAAGAGGAAAGGTAATCCACACAGAGGGGGTCTCACTCCCAGAAGGAACAATAGCAGACATTGAGGACAGCTACAAATACCTTGGAATTCCACAGGCAAATGGCAACCTTGACGAGGAAACAAGGAAAGCAGCCACAGCCAAATACCTCCATCGAGTAAGGAGAGTCCTAAGAAGTCAGCTCAATGGCAAGAACAAGTCCCTAGCCATTAACAGCTACGCCCTACCAGTAATCAGGTACCCTGCAGGAATCATACGGTGGCCAAAGGAAGATATACAGACCACAGATATCAAGACACGGAAGCTCCTAACCATGCATGGAGGGTTCCATCCCAAGTCCAGCACCCTGAGACTGTACACTAGCCGTAAAGAAGGAGGCCGAGGACTAGCGAGCGTGAGAGCCACGATCCAAGATGAAACATCCAAGATCCATAAGTACATCAGGGATAAGGCCCCAACGGATGACGTGCTCAGTGAATGTCTCAGACAATGGGCATCAAAGGAAGATGAGGTGCTGGAGGGACCATCATTGGAGGACAAGCCCCTACATGGGATGTACCACCGAAACATAGCTGAAGTAGCTGATATCCAGAAATCCTACCAATGGCTAGAAAGAGCTGGTCTGAAGGACAGCACAGAGGCACTGATCCTGGCTGCACAAGAACAGGCCTTGAGCACCAGAGCAATAGAGGCCCAAATCTACCACACCAGACAAGACCCCAGGTGTAGATTGTGCAAAGAAGGTCCTGAGACAATCCAGCACATAACTGCAGGGTGTAACATGCTGGCAGGTAAAGCATACATGGAGCGCCATAACCAAGTAGCTGGAATAGTGTACAGGAACATCTGTGCAGAGTATGGACTGGAAGTCCCAAGATCCAAGTGGGAAACACCTCCAAAGGTGGTAGAGAATGACCAAGCCAAGATCCTCTGGGACTTCCAGATCCAGACAGACAGAATGGTAATGGCGAACCAACCGGACATTGTGGTGGTGGACAAAGAGCAGAGGAAAGCCGTTGTGGTTGACATAGCCATCCCAAATGATGGTAACATTAGGAAAAAGGAACATGAGAAACTTGAGAAATATCAAGGGCTCAGAGAAGAGCTGGAGAAGACCTGGAGAATTAAGACTTCAGTGGTACCTGTGGTCATTGGAGCACTAGGGGCAGTAACCCCCAAACTGGAGGAGTGGCTGAAACAGATCCCAGGAAAAACATCTGACATCTCAGTCCAGAAAAGTGCAGTACTAGGAACAGCAAAGATACTGCGTAGAACCCTCAAGCTCCCAGGCCTCTGGTAGAGGACCCGAGCTTGAAGGGAAAAAGAGACCACCCACGGGGGGTGAGGAAAAGTTTATATATATATATATATATATATATATATATATATATATATATATATATATATATATATATATATATATATATATATATATATATATATATATATATATATATAATCATAATGAAGAAAGAAGAACGGCAAAAATAAAAACAACAAACAATGATAGCAACACTTTCCAGTGAAGATGAGGCATCACCTTAACACCCCAGATCAAACTTATTGTGTAAGCGAAAAACCTGCTGGCCAGATGTTATTAGCAGGAAAATTCTTACACAGCCCCTCTGCCTTAGGCGGCCAGAATGCTATCAATAAAAAAAAAAAAAAAAAACACAGAAACAGTACATCATTGTATCCATCACTTGCGAAGCATATTTGATGGTCAAATCAACAAGTTTCCGTAAAACATGCTCAACAGAACAGCATCTACGCAATCCACGTCTCATTATCATTATCACATCTGTCACGTCTAAGAAGTTGTATATGTGCTCGTGTTTTCGTCAGCTGATAATGTTCTAGTCTGTAGGTGAGGTCTGTCACACACACTGGCGCACACACTCGTGTCCAGTTGGCAGGCAGCATCGGACAACTCTGGTGACCACAAAACCACGATCCGTTCTGAACAGGCACGTGCACTCATAGGATGCAGGTGAGGCAGTGCTTCTGAAACTCTGGATGAAGTAGGTCCCGTCCGATGGTGCAGCCATGTCGGTAGT
Source organism: Syngnathus scovelli (assembly GCF_024217435.2). Lineage (NCBI taxonomy): Eukaryota > Metazoa > Chordata > Actinopteri > Syngnathiformes > Syngnathidae > Syngnathus > Syngnathus scovelli. The sequence continues at coordinate 18,002,156 of NC_090853.1, read as the reverse complement.
AGAGCCCTTACACCTTGAAAACGGCTCTCTCATCCTGGCACACAGCGGTGATGTCCAAAGCTCCCATCCAGTTTCCTCCTGGAGAGCAGTCGTCGTTAATGCATTTGTGGGTCCTGCAACCTTGGATGCAACATGTGTAGTCACTCCAGCTGGTCTCTCCGTGTAGGCCACTTGTGGTACTGTTCATCCTCTAACAGTCACATTGAGATTCGCCCAGAAGTGTTCATCATAGGCACCGTCTGCAAGTCCAGAGTGGGATGGGTCGGCATCACTGATTGCGACTGCTCGGCGTTGATATCCAACTCCTCCCATGGATGCCATACGTTTCGCTTCAGTGACATTCATTGCTCTGGCCTCCAAGCGACCTAGTGTCAAGGAAGAGGGGAGTTTCGAACATACATAACACCCCTCCCGTCGTGGCTGGCCCAGTTCCTTCTTTTGATGACCTCGATGTAGACCCAGTCTCCTGGATTGATGGGGTTGTCGACCTGTGAGGAGGAAAGATCAGGCGGCAGTAAATTTGTCTTTGACACAGTTTGAACGTCCTGATCATATAATCTGCCAAGGACTGCTCTTCATCTGTTGCTTGCAACTCTCGTAGTCAATTGTAGTGCCCATTTAACTGGCAAATAGGAGTGTTTGCGGGAAGAGTTTGAACACTTCCTAATGATTCCCTTTAACCAAAGACTATCTATGACAGGGGCGTTCCCATTTATTGCCTCCTGGTGTAAAAGAGATTGTCTTACCCATGCCTTCTTTCTCCTCACACGCTCGCACCCACACAGGGTGTGCACACACACACACACACACACACACACACACACGCACACACACACGCACACACACACACACACACACACGCACACACACACACACACACACACACACACACACACACACACACACATCTGCACGCATGCATACACAAAACGGCATACAAAGTTCAGACGAACGACAACAGACTGTCACAATTTTACAGAGATTACGCACAAACACAGAACACACAGACAAAGGGATTCTAATCCATCTCTCATATAGCTTCTTTTGATAGAATCTCCTATTGGTAACTGTATAGCAGACGTTTTAGCATATAATCCCATACTCTGCTCTCTCACTTCTACTTTTTCATGTCGGTGCAGTCCTAGGTGGCCCCTATTGCAGTCATTGTCTTGTTAACTGTCGCCTTGTGACTCCTATGCATGATTGTGTGAATGTCAAAAATTGAACGTACCTAACTTTCTGACCATCCAACCTCCACTGTGGTACAAAAAACCTTACTATTGTATTGAGTAGGTACATTGAGCAACCTAGCTTCCTCCTGACTGCCAAATGTCCTGTTCTAAAATTTATATAACTCGACCTCTACGTCTTAAGCTTGATGAGCCAAAATATAAGATCTTGCTCTTGTTAGCCTATTTCTTTTATCCAAATCCGTTCAATCTCTGATTATAATGCTTTTCTCTGTAGCCCTATGTATTTTTCAAATTTTATTTATTTATTTATCAAATCTCCTCAGTTCTGTCAAACTCAGTGCACAATGAACCTCCCTTCCACTTTGAACCAAGCTTCACCAAATTTGGTAACGCCAAGGAGTGCGATTTGGTTGTCGGACACTCCAAGTCCATATCTTTTTGCAGCACTTCACCCTCTCAAGTTGGTGTTCTTTTGTTGTTGCTTCAGAGCGACCCCATCCATCACTCATAAATGAGTCCATTGTTCAAATGAGTCAATTTTCATCATTGTGAGTTCCTCCGTTTTTCACTGTCTTTTTCGTCCCCGAGGATGTTGTGTTTCCTCCGGAGTGTACTTGTCCCCCTCCAAGCACAACAGCAGTCTTTTCTTGTCCTTCGCCAAAGGTCAAAGGTGCTTCAGAGCCAGGCACCATTTTGTGGTTGTTCACGGCTGCAGGCGAAGTCTCGGATTGGGTTTCAGGGACCCTGACACTGAGAATGACAGGCTGGGACATCAAACTTGTAAGACTATCTCCAAATGTAGCTGCTTCCATCAATTTGCTGGTAACGTTTGTTTACCAAACTTCAAATTCTTCTAATAACAGCGGTCTCGTTTTTATCGTAAATCCTGCAACTCATCCTATTTTTGAGCTACATTTTATCTATAGTTCCAATTTAATCGGACAGTATGTTGTCTTCAGTATCATTATTGAAAATCAACTCATCGAGGTCTGCGTTCCACATCAAGCCCTGATCTGTATGTCTTGACCTCTCACATGTTATTGTCATGCTTGCTCAAAAATGTGACTTAGAGTATGGTGCTGTGAATTCTCAATCTCCCCAATGAAATTGGATCCCACCTCGTAGTTCTTATCGTTCTCATGTTCCTGTTAGCCTGCAATTGTCCAAATCAAAAATGTTTTCTTTTAACTGTCTTTCTTTTGAACCTCTAAATCTCTCGTGTTGCTAACCTATCTACACCAGAACAAAAAAATTACCACAGTATAACACCAAATGTATTCGAAAATTCATTGTCATAAAGTGTTGTATTATTACTATCTTCCACTATATGTTCTACTCACTCCCTCCTTTTGAGGCTTGGCAACACCCATGCCTCACACCTTGACAAACTTTTTGGGAGAATGCGTTCTTTACTACATACGATTCCATCATCATTTAATTTGACTTTCTTTCCAAAACGCTTCTCAATTTCCCAGTTCACACATCTTCTGCATGTGTTACTGGTTCTCCAGTTTTTTTTTCTCTAGTTAGTAATCAATCCAAAAGCTAAGTGTTTCTTTCTAACATTCAACCTGCTCAAAATCACTCTTTCATCAAAGTCGCTCTACTAATTTTCCATAGTAGTCGCCAACAACTTCAACCATTCAACCTGTAATTTCTTTTCATTCAGGCTATCATTCATCAATGTTCATTTGCATCTCACACACAGTCTCCAAAAATGAGTCTTTCTATCACATTGGTCCCAATTCATGCAAGCTCACCACACAACATTCATGTATCATTTTCAACTCAGGTTTCCTGGTAGAACAATCCACCAATTAAAAAAAAACTTAACTGAAACAAACAACTGGCAAATTAACCAGAGTTTTTTCTTTGTTTTTAAATTTGAAGAACTAAATCTCTCAGATTTATCTTGCATTTAGAATTTTGCATAATCTTATAACACAACCAATCAATTATTACTATTAAATGAAGCATTGCAAAATCTTAAATTCACAATTTAGCTTCTTCCAATTCCTGAAAGCCTGTTCTGTCGTTTTTTTTTATTTATTTATTTATTTTTTTTCGAATTTCTCATGTGGGCTCGACACTTAACATGCACTAGTGTGGATTAGTTTCTGCTCGCAAACAGATTTCTCTCTTTTCCTCTCATTTTTTTCAGTCAAATTGTTTCTGTTCTGCGGTGTAAATTGAATACACAACAGTCTAGCAAATTTCTTTATACTAAAAGTTTAGCCAATCTTCATCATTTTGGGACTTTAACTTTAACACATACGCACACACATGCACAGCTCTCACGTGCGGAAGGTAGGTCCCAACACCAATGATTCGTCACAGGCTGGCCATTTCCTGTGGTCGATCATGAGCTGGTCCCTCCCATGCACACGAGAACAGCACATTCTAATTTTATTTATTTATCTTCTAGAAGCAAGTTGCATTTCTTTACCACTTGATTTGCATATTTTAACTTTAGTGTAACACAATTTGAGCTCTACTCATTTGTGATTTGGGCATACAAACAGCATTGTCATACTTCTTGGATGGACAGGACTTCTAATAATCTAAAAAAAATTCTAATAATCTGACAATGACATGTTTTGCTGTCATATGGGCATCTATTGTTTCTTTCTCTGTATGAGCATAAGCGGTCAAAGAGGAGGGAGCTTGTCATGCTAAAAATTTGGCTTTTCCTCTGCTCCTTCCTCCACCCTTTGATTGGTATTGTTTTGCAAAACGACACTCTCGTGCAAAGTGTCCTCGTCTCCCACAGTTCCAACAGTTGTCTGAATCTGATGGGGGTTTTGATTTGAATGGTGGCTTGCGACGTTGTTGGTATCTAACTCTTCCTCTGCCCCTTTGGGAACTTTGGTAGAAGATCGTTGTATCTTCATTTAGATCATTATCATCATCTAGATGAAATACATCAGAACTTTTGCCTTTCTCAATCCCTTTGTCAGCGTCTCTGGGCCACTGCATGTTTTTTGTAAACTAAGCAGTGTCCGCTTCCACCAAGTGTTTCTTCGCTCAATTGCCTAAGTCAGGGGGGAAACCAGTGAGGAGCGCAATTTTAAGATGTTGCTGATAAGCACTCTCATCTGCATCATTGAATGGGATGACACTATGCACCCAGAATTCTTTTTCATTTTCGAATCTCAATTGAATGGCGGCCTCATCACTTTTCAACTTTCTATCTTTTGTCTTTTGGATTTGTTCTCTTCTCTTTGTGAAGATTTCAACCACACTCTAGCACTTCTACCACTTCTTCCACATTTCAAATTTCCTTGTACTCCATACATTTTCTTCCACTTCAGCATGTATTGCATACAATGAAGAAATCTACTTGCCATGGACTTCTCATCTCAAAGAAGAGCAGACCAAGAGATTTACCGTTCTTATTTCCCATCTTAATTTTAGTAGTTTAAGGTTTTACAATTTTTTTTTCTTTGAGGATCCTCAATGCAGGTTTAAATTGACCTTTCAACAAATTACTAGCCTGTTTTATTGCCGTGGATCAACGCTAGAACTGCTTTTTAGTCAATTTATCCTACCAGTCACACACTCAATTACACAAACTCCAGCACTTTTTTTTCAGGCCTATCCAGGGATGGGTGTAAAACCCTCCCAAACAGCTTTGGAAAAACGGACAAAAGAAAAAATCTACGCCCTTCTTCAATTAAGAAAAAGAAGCTCTGTTTTTCTTAGCCCGTTTCTTCCACTGGGACTTGAACCCAAGCTATTCTTTGGCTTGGAAAAACATACAAAGAAAAATCTACGCCCTTCTTTGATTAACAAAAACGAAGCTCCGTGTTTCTTAGCACGTTCCTTCCACTGGGACTCTAACCCAAGCCAGATCCCTCAGCTCGGAAAAACAGACAAAGAAGAGTCTACACACTTCTTCGATGAACGAAAAAGAAGCTCTGCCTTTCTTAGCCTGTTTCTTCTACTGGGACTTGAACCCAAGCTGGCTCTCGTGCACCTCTACGTGTTACGTGTTTAACAACACAACACAACTTCAGGCCTTTAACTTACGTGTCCCCTGGTTCGTTGCACTGCCGGGTCCCGTCAATCCACCTCTGTCAGACGAAGGCAGACCTAAGATGCTGGCCCAGCGTAGAATTCTCTTCCCAGGACTTTCTCCTCCAGGTCCTCTTAATGGACGCTGGCTTGTCGACAATGCAGCACGCCCTCCTTCGTCAGCCAGATAGCGGGTATGAGGGATCCCGGGTTTCGGCACCAAAATGTTAGAGATTTGCTCACTCCAACTTATTTTGCAAGAACCACACGGGAGACAAGCAAGTCCTTTTTGGCACCTGCAGGTGGAGAGTCCATTCGTCGCTGTGTGTGCAGCGATGATCGAATGGAGGTCTGAACTCTCCACCCTGCAAGGGCATATTTATTAAGAGAAACAGAGTGGGGGTTGAGAGTTGACAGGTTTGGTGAACCCCCGGCCTCTGGTAAGATCAGAGCAGGGGGTGTTTTACGATGTTGTGGGAAATAGAACAACTTTGATTGCTTCCTCTGCAGCTTGTCAATCAAGCAGAGGAAGCAACCACTTTATTTTACTGCGTTGTGAGAGCAAGACAAGATTGATTAATCATTATAGTCTACATTCCAACATAATCCTACGATAAAGATAACCTGGAAAACCCTAACAGTTTGTGTCTTGTCTACAGGTTCATAACATCAACAGTATTAACATGGCCACTTCGTAATATTTAACATTGAGTAATATTTACTTTTGATTTAATTTTGACTCGCAGCCCCACGTGAAGAATCGATGATGCCAGTTCAGCTTGGAGCTGCTTCACTTTATCAGCGCTGTCACTCCCTGTTAGCTTGTCGTATGTTTTAGCATGTTTAGTCTGATAGTGTCTCTTTAGGTTGAAATCCTTAAACAAGGCAACCCTCTCTTTGCTAATTAGACAAAAACAATTTCCTTGATTTTCAGTGAAGAAGTATTGTAATTCCCATTTCTCTTGAAAGTGACGGCCCTCAATGTCAACTTTTCTTGTTTTCTTTGCAGTCGCCATGGCAGAAATAAGCGGCGAGGGGTGGTGCTTCCACCTTTTGGTAATAGGAGGAAATACAGTTTCAAGTTTCATGATTTCTTTTTTTTATTCAGTTTGACAGTGCCGGCGGGTCATAAATAATACATTATAAGACCGAAGCTGCGGGCCGTATGCAATCTGACCGGGGGCCGGATTTGGCCCGCGGGCCGGGCTTTGGATACGCCTGACTTAACCAAATGTAGGCAGGTGCATAAATTTGGGCACCCCCAACAGAAAAATGACATCAATAGTAGATCAATTAGTAGATCCGTCTTTTGCAGAAATAACAGCATCTAAACACTTCCTATAGCTTCCGATGAGAGTCTGGATTCTGGTCAATTTTTGCATTATGCACAGAGAGAGCAACCTCCGAGCATTATTGCATTATGCACATCAAAGCTTTTACCTGACATCTTTTGGAGACCAAAATATTCTAAAACTGCAAAAGTCATGTCAGTTGCAAGGCATGGTTTTATTTATGCTATACTGTAATTACTGTATATTTTGGGTTTCATACAACTCAGTTCACATGGATCAGAATTTTGTGTGTTGTTTTTTAGTTCAATCCTGAGGAGCTCCTTTATAGAGGACAGCTTGGTTTTGAAGAATATTGCTGTTGACTATGCACTGTACTAAGATGATGAAAAATGTAAATTTGTCATTTCAAATGTAGACTAATTCATTTTTACCCGAGAATTCATAAGAATATCACATTATTTTAGGCAAAATTATTGTGTACGTTTGTGTGATCATGAATAATTGCGAAAATAATGACCAAGAGCATCAGGCATGGATGAGACCCCCATCTGGCTATCCCCAGAAGGGTAAATCATACTAAAGACACTGGTGAGTGCCCCGGCTGTGACCCACACACCCACCCACACACGCATCACCCATCCACCAAACCAACCCTCCAACCATTTGTTCGCTTTATAACATTACAAAATGGGCTTTTAATTTAGCTAGGCGGCTGGGGCGTGTGGGACCTGCCAGAATCAATCATCATGAGAAGGCTGTCCCCTAGGTCATCTCAGTGAAGCGGGTGTCAGTACTCAAAAACACACACGCACGCACCCCCCCCCCCCGTACATACACACACACACACACACCCTGCTTGCTCAAACAGAAAGTGCTGTGTATCCTGTCAAACATACATGTATGTGTGTGCAGATAAAATGTACACATGAACTCATAATCAATAATGCGTTAGTTAACTTCCTTCCACTGTAATTTGTTTTCTTCTCTTCCTTTATGTCATTGTTTTTGCAATCCCTTTTGCATATGTGTTCTCTTTCAATCACAACCCTAACCTTCAGACAATGAGCATGTTGAGTTCATGTTAGATGACAGTGGAAAGCCCGTCTCTACTCGAAACACCATTACCTTGACCACCAAATAAGGTATTCTTTGTATTGTGACTTTATGTTCAAATATCGGGGAAATACGATCTCTTTAAATATTGTGAAAGGCTACCACCTTGCTCACATAAAGTTTCCACGCAAAATATTCCTGTAGCTTTTGATTAATTCTACCATAAAAAGGGAACTAGTTCGAACGATTGGCACATTTTTCAATGTAAACAAAGATGGCGTCACCCACCGTACTGGTGTAGGGATCACCTTACTGGGGTGTTCAGATCGGCTGGAGAGGCCTGCGACTGTTAATGATGTCATGCTCCGGCAGCTCCAATTAGACAAACGACACTAAACCCCATTAAATTAGAGTTGGGATGCACATGTGTTTTCTGTATATGTGTCATTCACATCATAATACAGTAAATAACAGTACTATCGACTGCAATAGTATTAATAACTGTAATGTAATATTGTGCCTCAATAAATATGAGTCAGGATGTATTCTTCTTTTGTTTATTAGTGTTTGCTCCTTCAATTCACATCAAGATTACAAACTAACTGTACTGTAATATTGAGATGTTCATTTTTTAAATTGAAAAAATTGTACTTAGGTAAGTGTCAGGCGCAGAGCAGGGAGAGGACTCGAATGCAGAGATTCCAAAGTTCAACAAAGTGTTTATTGTCTCCACTGATGGTCGAACAAAAAATGCCTCACGAGGAGGGAAAAAAGGGAAAACTAAGGCGCCTCGAACCGAGGGAGAAAAAGGAGAAATCAAAGCGCCTCGAACCGAGGGAAATACAAAAACAAGATAGCGATGTAACCAAGTTAACATCGGTGATCAAAGACGTTCAAACAAGGCTTCTACGTGGACTCAAGGGTTTCGTGATCGCTAGTGTTCTCAGCAAGGCAAGACGCACTGGCACTGGATACTAGGAAAGACGCGGGTTATATGGACACAGGAGGGGAACACAGGTGAAGACAGTTGGTCATTGACGCAGGTGCACACACTTGGAATCAGGGGATCACGTGACCGGACGCACAGGGGAAGGACACACTGACTGGAACGAGAGGAAAATCACACAATAAAACAGGAAATGATCCGGACGACACATGACAGCATGACATAACCCCCCCCCTCTAGGGCCGGATCCCAGACGGACCCGGAGCATCGGGGTGAGCCGCGTAAAAGTCATCTAGTAGCCCGGGATCCAGGATATAGCTACGCGGCACCCATTGCGGCTCCTCTGGCCCGTAACCCTCCCAGTCCACCAGGAACTGCCAGCCTCGGCCCTTCCGGCGCACGTCCAGCAACTTCTTAACTGTGTAGGCAGGCACACCCCCCACCGTCCGCGGAGGCGGAGGTGCCGCGGGAGCCGGCACCATCCCACTCTCCCTAACCGGCTTGACCTTCCCGACGTGGAAGGTGGGATGCACCGCAAGGGACCGAGGCAGACGGAGTCGCACAGCCGCTGGACCGACGACCTTGGAAATTGGGAACGGCCCCACAAAACGGGGGGCCAGCTTCCTGGAGCCCACCTGGAGAGGAAGGTCCCGGGCGGACAGCCAGACCCGCTGGCCGGGCTGGTAGACGGGCGCCGGACGACGTCTCCGGTCAGCCATCCTCTTCACCCTGTCGCCCTGGCGGACCAGTATGGCCCTTGCCGCCGCCCAGATGCGCCGACAGCGTCTCACCACGGCGCGCGCCGAGGTAACTGACACCTCCGGCTCGCTGTCGGGGAAGAGCGGGGGCTGGTATCCGAAAACGCACATGAAGGGGGACATCCCGGTAGCCGTGGTGGGAAGGGAGTTATGGGCGTACTCTACCCAGGTCAAGTTTTGACTCCACGACGAGGGGTTCTGGGTTACCAAACAGCGGAGGCCCGTTTCCAGCTGCTGGTTAATGCGTTCTGCTTGGCCGTTCGCTTCCGGGTGGTAGCCCGAAGTGAGGCTCACGGTGGCCCCTATAAGCTTGCAGAAGGCTTTCCAAAAGCGGGACACGAACTGGGGGCCCCATCTGACACGACGTCCCGAGGAAATCCATGAATTCTGAAGACGTGGTCCATGAGAACCACTGCCGTACATTTTGCCGAAGGTAATTTGGGCAGGGCAATGAAGTGGGCCATCTTGGAGAACCTATCCACAACGGTGAGTATCGTCGTCTTACCGCTAGACACCGGCAGTCCCGTGACAAAATCCACCGAGATGTTGGCCCATGGTCGAGAGGGGATGGAGAGAGGTTGCAGCAACCCCACACGGCTGCCCGGAGTGTTCTTACTTCGCGCACAAATGGAACAGGCTGCAACATACTCCCGGACGTCTGCCCCCATGGAGGGCCACCAGAATCTTTATTGGATGACGTGCAGGGTTCTTCGCACGCCCGGGTGACACGTGAGCCGGGAGGTGTGCGCCCAGTGGATCACTTGGGATCGTAGTTGGGGCGGAACGAACAGTCTATTCTCGGGACTTCCTCTAGGGGGTGGATCATCGTGGTTTGCCTGCTTCACCAAGTCCTCTATGGGCCAGGTTACGGCTCCCACCACGCAGTGAGGGGGGAGAATGGGCTCTGGCTCTGTGGACACCGGGTCTGGGCTGTAGACGCGTGACAGCGCATCAGGTTTGGTGTTCTTGGCCCCCGGTCTGTAAGACAACGTGAAATGGAAACGGTTAAAGAAGAGGGACCAACGAGCCTGGCGGGAGTTCAATCGCTTGGCATCCTTGATATATTGCAGGTTCTTGTGATCGGTCCAAACCAGAAAGGGGTGTTGGGCTCCCTCCAGCCAGTGTCTCCATTCTTCAAGGGCTTTTTTGACCGCCAACAATTCCCAATCTCCGACGTCGTAGTTCTGCTCCGCGGGGGTCAGCCGTCGGGACAAAAAGGCGCATGGATGGAGCTTGTTGTCGGCCTGGGATCTCTGAGACAGGACGGCGCCGATTCCCTGACTGGAGGCATCAACCTCCACCACGAACTGACGAGATGGGTCAGGCAAGGTAAGGATTGGGGCGGTGGTGAACTGCCTCTTCAGCTCCTGGAAGGCGGCTTCAGCCTCCGCCGTCCAGCGAAACGGAACTGTCGGGGAGGTGAGAGCGTGCAGGGGAGCCGCGGTGGCGCTGAAGCCTCGTATGAATCGTCTATAAAAGTTAGCAAATCCCAGAAATTGCTGTACTCTTTTGCGGCTATCCGGTACCGGCCATTGGGTCACCGCGCTCACTTTGGCTGGGTCCATCTGGACCTTCCCTGGGGCTATGATGAAGCCAAGGAACGATATTGTTTCTGCATGGAACTCGCTCTTTTCGGCCTTTACATAAAGTCGATGGTCCAGGAGCCGTTGCAGGACCGACTTAACATGACTCTCATGGGTCCTCAAATCTGGTGAATAAATTAAGATGTCATCCAAGTAAACGAAAACAAAGTGGTCTAAGAAATCACTCAAAACGTCATTGATCATGGCCTGGAAGACCGCGGGGGCATTGGTGAGGCCGAACGGCATTACCCGGAATTCAAAGTGTCCCCTGGGGGTGTTGAAGCCCGTCTTCCACTCATCACCTTCCCAAATGCGCACGAGGTGATACGCGTTACGCAAATATAGCTTGGTGAATACCCGAGCCTGCTGCAACTGATCAAACACGGCCGACGTGAGTGGGAGTGGGTACCGATTCTTTATAGTGATCTGGTTGAGGGGACTGTAATCTATGCAGGGGCGCAGGGTTCCGTCCTTCTTCCCCACAAAGAAAAACCCGGCCCCTGCCGGTGATGATGACGGCCTGATCAGACCCGCTTTCAGTGACGCGTCAATATAGTCATTTAAGGCCTTCTTTTCGGGGCCCGAAAGGGAATAAAGTCTCCCCTTGGGGATCGAAGCACCGGGCAATAGGTCTATGGCGCAGTCGTAAGGACGATGGGGTGGTAAGGAGCTTGCCTTGGCTTTGCTAAATACCTCCGCGAGTTGATGGTAGCATTTGGGTACTTGGTTTAGATCCGGAGATCTGGACTCTGGTTCAGGAAACGCAAAGTCCGAGGGAGAGGTGCATGTGGACTCGATCGATGGGTTCGGTTTGACACACGATACTTGGCACTGGGATGCCCACCCCTTTATCTCCCCTGACTCCCAGTTTATTGCAGGGTTGTGGTGTTTTAGCCACGGATAACCGAGGATAAGCGGATTCAGGGGGGAGGTGACTACATGCAATCTTACTAGTTCATGATGAGTCCCAAAAGACAGTGAGAGGGGTTCGGTTATAGAGGATACGTCAAAAAGGGCTTGTCCGTTAAGTGCCTTAGCCGTTATGTTCGTGTTCAAGGGTTCGGTCTTTACACCTAAGCTGCGCGCGAAAGCCCAGTCAATCAGATTCTCGTCGGCCCCAGAGTCAATCAACACCCCAAGCTTGATTTCCTTGCCTTGGCAGGTTAGCGTCCCGACGGGTAGAACCCTATTCTTCTGCCGGACCACGGAGAAGGTGCTTACCCTCAGCGCATTCCGCTCCGGGCAGGAGAGGCGGAGATGACCAAGCGCCCCGCAGTAGTAGCAGCGGCCCTCCTGGCGTCGACGCTGTCTTTCCTCTTCGCTCAATTTGGCCCTGCCGAGCTGCATGGGTTCCGTCCCAGCGAGTGGTAATGCCGGGGTCGATCTTTGGTGGTGCGTCTCGTGGGATGACCGCCCGCCCAATGATGCGGAAGGAGTAACGATCGCGCCCCGGCTTGCGCGCTGCTTCCTCCATTCCTGTAGTCGGTTGTCTGTTCGGACGGCCAACGCGATGAGAGCGTCGAGTTCCACAGGAAGATCAAGGGGAATGAGTTGGTCTTGGATGGTCCCGGAAAGACCCCGGAGAAAAGCATCGTACAGGGCCGACGAGTTCCATCCGCTTTCCGCGGCCAGAGTGCGGAAGCGGATCGCGTACTCGCTGACCGTCTCTCGACCCTGGGTGATAAGGCACAGCTCTCGTGCCTTCTCTCGGTCCGTGGGAACTGGATCGAACACCATGCGCAGGGCCTCGATGAATCCGAAAAACGAGTGACAGGTAGCGGAGTTCCTGGCCCATTCTGCGGTCGCCCACGCCCGGGCTCTTCCCGTCAAATAGGATATCGTGTACGGCACCCGGGAGCGTTCCGTTGGGAAGTCGCCGGGAGCTCGCTCGAACTGCATCTCACAAGTCGTTATAAAGGCTCGACTCAGCCCGGGTTCACCTGCATATCGTTCCGGGGAAGCCAGTCTGATCCCCCTCGCAATAGGCGCGGGTGCCGGGTGGTCCACAGGGGGCGCCGCTGTGGAACAGGGTGTCGCAGCTCGCCCCGTGGTCAGCAGAGTGAGGACGTCTTGCATTTGACGACTCAACGCATCCACCTGGGCGGCCACCGCCTCTCGGAAGCCTTCCTGGTTCTTCACCAGTTCCTGAACTCCAACACTCAGAGCGTCGACCTGCTTCTGCTGTTGGCCCAGCTGCGACGTCTGGGAGCGTACTTGGGCGACCAGCTGCGCTGTCTCTGCCGAGTCCATGTCTGGCCAGTGCGTAATGTCAGGCGCAGAGCAGGGAGAGGACTCGAATGCAGAGATTCCAAAGTTCAACAAAGTGTTTATTGTCTCCACTGATGGTCGAACAAAAAACGCCTCACGAGGAGGGAAAAAAGGGGAAACTAAGGCGCCTCGAACCGAGGGAGAAAAAGGAGAAATCAAAGCGCCTCGAACCGAGGGAAATACAAAAACAAGATAGTGATGTAACCAAGTTAACATCGGTGATCAAAGACGTTCAAACAAGGCTTCTACGTGGACTCAAGGGTTTCGTGATCGCTAGTGTTCTCAGCAAGGCAAGACGCACTGGCACTGGATACTAGGAAAGACGCGGGTTATATGGACACAGGAGGGGAACACAGGTGAAGACAGTTGGTCATTGACGCAGGTGCACACACTTGGAATCAGGGGATCACGTGACCGGACGCACAGGGGAAGGACACACTGACTGGAACGAGAGGAAAATCACACAATAAAACAGGAAATGATCCGGACGACACATGACAGCATGACAGTAAGATCCCCATCAATAAAAGCAAAATGTTTTTATTTTGTCGTATCTTTATTTTTTTTTTTTTTTTGAATAACAATACTTTGTCTATACAATACTTTGCCTATTAATAGTGGAAACATATACTGGCAATTTGGGATGATTTGTTTATTGGAATAATTATTAGCTCCATTATTTAGGTTAGTAAAAAATACAGCATTATTGTGGTATGAGGCAATCTCCTACCATTGAGTCAAAACGTTTAACATTCAACCCACTAAAGAACCTCACTATAAATTGACACTACCAGCTGTTGTTAGAGTTGTGCTCACTCTAACTTATTTGCAAGAACCACACGGGAGACAGTATGCCCTTTGAGCACTTGCAAGTGGAGAAATTGTTCGTCACTGTACATACAGTGATGTTCGAACAAAGTCTGCTTTTGGTCTCTTGCAAGAGCATAGTTATTGAGAACAAGCAGGGTGGGGGGTGACAGTGGACATGTTTGGTGGTCACCTCAGCAACTGGTTAATCAGTGCGGAGGGTCCCAGCTCATTGTTTTACAAGGTTGTGAAAAACAGAAACTAGTGGAGCATTTTAGATGACTAACTAAGCAAGAATGTTTCCACATCATTTGGAAAGTTTCAACAACTGAATGGTTAAACTTTCCAGGGTCAAGGAAAGCAGAAAGGTTTAAACAAAGGAAATAATTCTAGTCTACATTCCAACATAATCATATGATCAAGATCATTCGTCAACCCTAACATATCCCTCCTATTTATCACACGATTATGCCAACCCAATCAATCAAACATAAGCAAGAACAAATAAGGAAGAAAGAAAAATAAACAAAACAGCACACAGAAACAGTACATCATTTTATCCATCACTTGCGAGGCATTTTCGACGGTCAAATTATTACGTTTCTGTAAAACATGTACGGCTTAAAAGCATCATCGCAATCTTCTTTCCACAGCGTGTTATAGTCATCACATTTGACATGTCTGACATGTTGTATTTGCACTTGTGTTATGGCAGTATATATATATATATATATATATATATATTATTAAAAGTGAAGACAGTTTGCAATTCTAGTAATGACACACAAATTTGATGCACAATGTGTCTTCACGGGCCACATAAAATGGTGTGATGGGCCTTATCTGCCTCCCGGGCCTTGAGACACATGTGCCATAGACCATAGCACGCTCCAACCACAACGCAGCAGAGGATCCACCTGGCATGTGGAGCCCCCCCATTGCTACTAGGATGGCAGAGACACCGGGACATCCCCTCGCCTGTCAAAGTGGGGATCGTTGAATTCTTCACGAACATTGAAACGCCCCACCCTAAATGATGAAGCCCCTTTGTAGTCAGACTTCCCCACCACTCCAAAATTAGGGGTCCAGCACTCTCTGCAACTTGCAGTGGCTGAGGTGAATCCAGCTGGGCCTTTCCACAATTTTTCACTGCAGTGGGGGTTGGAATGGTCCCTCCCACCGTGGGCTGGCCCAGTTCTTTCTTTTGATGACCTTGATGTCCCCTGGCTTAATGGAGTTGTCAACCTGAGAGGAAGGAAAATCAGAGGGCAGTAAATTTGCATTTGACACATCTTTCAGTCTGAGCATTCTGATCATGTAATCTGCCAAGGACTGTTCTTCGTCTGCTCTTTGTAAATCTGCAGGGAACACAGGTAGCCTATATGGTCTCCCGTGTATGATTTCAAAAGGTGTTAACCCTTCTGAAATGGGGGTGATTCTCATATAGAGTTTCACCAAGTCTAGGTACTCTGGCCAGGTTCTGCCTGTTGATTCCATGCATTTTTTCAACCTGCTTTTGATAGTGGCGTTCGCCCGTTCAACCAAGCCAGCACTCTGAGGGTGCCAAGAGCAGTGTTTTTTTAAACGTCATTCCAAGGTTGATAGAGTGGTGCTCACTCTAACTTATTTTGCAAGAACCACACGGGAGACAGTATGCCCTTTTAAACACTTGCAAGTGGAGAGTCATTCGTTGCTGCGCATACAGCGATGATCGAATGAGGTCTGACTTAGGCCTCTTGCAAGAGCATTTTTATTTAGAGAAACAGGGTGGAGGTGAGAGTGGAGGTGAGAGTGGACAGGATGGGGTTGAAGCCCCTGGCCTCTGGTCAAAGCATAGCAGGGGGTCTTTTACGACGTTGTGTAAACAGAACAACTTTGATTGCTTCCTCTGCAGCTGGTCAATCAGTTCAAAAGATCTTAGCACTTTGTTCTACTACTTTGTTAAGACAGGACAAGCTAGGTTAATTATTACAGGTTACATTCCAACATAATCATATAATCTAACTAATATATCAACCCTAACATATCCCTCCTGTTTATCATATGATTATGTTACCCCGATTAACAAACATAAGCAAGAAAATATAATGAAGATAGCAAAATCAAAACAAAAACACTGAAACAGTACATCAAATTCAGCTTCAGCTCGGCGTTCAACACCATAGCTCCTGACATCCTCCAACAGAAGCTCATCCAGGTCGCGGTGCCTGCCTCCACCTGTCAGTGGTTCACCAGCTTCCTGACCAACAGGAGACAGCGTGTGAGACTGGGGAGCATCACATCTGACACCCGGACCACCAATACTGGCGCCCCTCAGGAGTGCATCCTCTCCCCAATGCTCTTCTCTCTCTACACCAACGATTTCTCCTCAGGTGACTCTCCTGTGAAGCTCCTGGAGTATGCAGACGACACCACTCTCATCGGACTGATCCAGGACGGTGATGAGACTGCGTTCAGACAGGAGGTAGAGTGGCTGGTCCACTGGTGCGGCCAAAACAAGAGCTGAACCTGCTCAAGACCGTGGCGATGACAGTGGACTTCACCACTTTCACCCCTCACTATCCACAGTAATACTATTTTCTCCACAGACACCTCTGGGAAGAGGTACAGGAGCCTGCGCTCCCGCACCACCAGACTTGCCAACAGCTTCTTTCCCCAGGCTGTTAGGGCCCTGAACTCGCTATCCCCTTCTGCGTAGCGTGTGGCACTGTTGCGCTATTTTCGGGAATGTCTGCTGTACGCGCACTTGCTCCTTTTTTTTCTGCTCCTCTTATTTATTTATTTATTGTTGTGTTATTTATTCATTATTTATTCAGCACGCTTTTGTTATACTTGTTACTTGTTTGTCTGTTGTGAGCCATGTCTTGTCACCGTGGGATAGGGGGGAACGAAATTTCGGTTTCTTTGTGTGTCTTTGGCATGTGGAGAAATTGACAATAAAGCTGACTTTGACTTTGACTTTGACTTTGACTTCAAGTTCCTGGGAACCACAATCTCTTGGGACCTGAAATGGACCGGCCACATAGACTCTGTCCGGAAGAAGGCCCAGCAGAGGCTGTACTTCCTGAGACGGCTCAAGAAGTTCAACCTGCCACGGGAGCTGCTGAAGACCTTCTACACTGCCATCATCCAGTCTGTCCTCTGCACCTCCATCACTGTCTGGTTTGGATCGGCCTCCAAACAAGACAAGCACAGACTGCAACGGACAATCAGGACTGCAGAAAAGATGATTGGAATCAACCTCCCATCTATCCAAGACTTGTACCTGTCCAGGACCAGGAAACGTGCAAGTAACATCTCTACAGACCCTTCTCAGCCAGGTTGCAGTCTGTTTTAACTACTCCCCTCCGGACAGCGTTATAGAGCTCTGTACGCCAAAACCAGCAGACACAGAGACAGCTTCTTCCCCCAGGCTGTTGCTCTGATGAACTCACACTACTCTAAGAGTCTCAGAGTCATTGCTGTGCAATAACATCCTGCTCTCCACACCTTTTTTGAATTGTCTACACTGTTTGTACTTTGTGTCCTCTCTGCATCCATTGCAGCCTGGTGATCCTGGAAGAGGGACCCTCCCATCTGTGGTCTCTTCTCAAGGTTTCTCATTTCCCCTAGCTGGAGTTTTGAGTTTTCCCTTGCCCTCCTGGGAGTTTAAGATCAGGGGTTGTTTGAGAATATTTGTCATTTTTCACATGTCCTGAGTGTTGTTAGTCACCTAAATGTCGAACAGAGGCTGTGATGTACCGAAGTCAAATTCCTTGTTTGGCACGCTCAAACATGGTGAATAAAAACTCTTGAATCTTGAATCAACGTATTCATCACTTGTGAGGGATTTCCGACGGTCAGATTATCACGTTTCTGTGAAAAACGTTCAGCTAATTAGCATTATCGCAATCTTCTGTCCGCAGCGCATTAAAATCATCACATTCAACATGACTGAGATATTGCATTCGCACTTCCGCTACGGTAGAAGACACAGATCTTGATACAACTGACTTCAAACATGAGATAACACAGGTTGTAAATGAGCACAACAATACCAGCAAACAAGCATAGGAGTCACAAGTTTCAACAGCAGTTGCCACCAGGCCCCGGAGAATAGTCATGAAAAGAAATCTCATTGATGTGGGACTTTGTCTTTTGACATAGACGTCATCTGATGGCGCCGCGGATGGCTGCCACGGTGAGTCGCTCTCTGTTTCTTTGTCTTATTTTGTGTGTTTTCTGTGTCTTCTGCTGTCCATCCCGGATCACTTTTACTAGAGAAGCACTGTTAAACATCGGTCAGTCTTCTTCTGGTATTTTCTCTCCTGTTCTCTCTGATTCAGATTGTTTGTCGGAGATTTTAGCCGGAGCGGCGGTGCTATACAAGCTAGCGCGACGGCGGCGACGCGGAAAACGAGCGGGAGCCCTCGTAAAGCTGAGGCAAAGAGGGTTCCGTTCTGCCCTACCGTCAATTCATCTGGCGAATGTCCGCTCCCTGGCGAACAAGATGGACGAACTGCTGCTCCTCACTTCAAGGAACACGGACTTCAGCAGATCCGCCGCGCTGTGTTTTGTTGAGACGTGGCTTAGCGAACGAACCCCCCACCACGCCATGGAGTTAGCTGGGTTTCGGCTAACGCGTGCAGATCGCAGCGCGGAGCTCTCCGGAAAATCAAAGGGAGGTGGTCTCTGTTTCTACATTAATGAACGTTGGTGTACCGATGTCATGGTGTTGAAAGAGTTTTGCAGCCCTCTCCTAGAAACACTTTTCATAAACTGCCGGCCGTTCTATTCACCACGGGAGTTCTCCTCGATCGTCATGGCGGCTGTTTACATCCCACCACACGCACGTGCGAGTGAAGCCACGCAGATGCTGGCTGACCAGGTGACAGATATGGAGAAACTTCTACCAAATTCACTAATCATTGTTCTGGGTGATCTTAACAGGGCGAACCTCACACACGAACTCCCCAGATACAGACAGCACATAACGTGTCCCACCAGAGGGGCACAGACACTGGACCACTGCTACACCGTAATTAAGGATGCATACCACTCTGTGGCTCGTGCAGCTTTAGGACTCTCGGACCACTGTCTAGTTCATCTGGTCCCTGCCTACAGACAGAAACTAAAAACTTCTAAGCCTGTGGTGAGGACTGTCAGGAAGTGGACAGTGGAGTCAAGGCAGGACCTCCAAGCCTGCTTTGACTGCACCGATTGGAGTGTTTTTGATGCTGCAAATTCAGACTTGCATGAACTCACTGACACTGTCACATCATACATCAGTTTTTGTGAGGATCTGTGTGTGCAGACTAAGACCTTCTGCACGTACAACAACGACAAACCTTGGTTTACACCGAACCTTAGGAGGCTGCGCAAAGTCAAGGAGGAGGCCTACAGGAGCGGCGACCGGGACCTGTTCAAGCAGACCAGAAACACACTGAACCGAGAGGTCAGGAAAGCCAGGAGGTGTTACGGGGAGAGCCTGGAGAGACACCTCTCTGCCAATCCTGATCCCTCAACAGTGTGGAAAGGCCTGCAGAGCATCACGGGCTTCAAGAAACGAACCCCCCGTCCTGTGGAGAGCCCAAGGCTCGCTGACCAGCTAAACAGGTTCTACTGCAGGTTTGATCGGTCCTCCCACACAACGGGACCTCCTGCAGCACAATCCACACAATCCACATACTCACCTCCCCCCACAACTGCTCTGTCCACACCTCCATCACCGTGGTCACCGACTCTCTCTCTTGCAGAGGCCGCGCCCGCACTCCAGATTCGCGAGGAGGAAGTGCGCCAGATGTTCCGGAGACAAAAGATCAGGAAGGCACCGGGCCCAGACGGCGTGTCACCTTCCTGCTTGAAAGTCTGCGCTGAGCAGCTGGCGCCCACCTTTGCACGGATCTTCAACCGTTCCCTGGAGCTGTGTGAGGTGCCCTCGTGCTTCAAGAGCTCCACCATCGTTCCAGTGGCCAAGAAGCCCGCCATCACAGGTATGAATGACTATAGACCTGTTGCACTGACATCTGTGGTCATGAAATCTTTCGAGAGGTTAGTACTGAACCACCTGAAGGATGTCACGGGCCCCCTGCTGGACCCCCTCCAGTTCGCCTACCGGGCAAACAGGTCGGTAGATGATGCGGTCAACATGGGACTGCACTACATCCTGCAACACCTGGACACCCCAGGAAAGTACGCCAGGATCCTGTTTGTGGACTTCAGCTCGGCGTTCAACACCATCGCTCCTGACATCCTCCAACAGAAGCTCATCCAGCTTGCGGTGCCTGCCTCCACCTGTCAGTGGATCACCAGCTTCCTGACCAACAGGAGACAGCGTGTGAGGCTGGGGAGCATCACATCTGACACCCTGACCACCAACACTGGAGCCCCTCAGGGATGCGTCCTCTCCCCACTGCTCTTCTCCCTCTACACCAACGATTTCTCCGCAAGTGACTCTTCCGTGAAGCTCCTGAAGTATGCAGACGACACCACTCTCATCGGGCTGATCCAGAACGGTGATGAGACTGCGTACAGACAGGAGGTGGAGCGGCTGGTCCACTGGTGCAGCCAAAACCACCTGGACCTGAACCCGCTCAAGACCGTGGAGATGACAGTGGACTTCAGGCGAGTTCCTTCACCACTTTCACCCCTCACTATCCGCAGTAATACTATTCTCTCCACAGACACCTTCAAGTTCCTGGGAACCACAATCTCTCGGGACCTGAAATGGACCGGCCACATAGACTCTGTCCGGAAGAAGGCCCAGCAGAGGCTGTACTTCCTGAGACAGCTCAAGAAGTTCAACCTGCCACGGGAGCTGCTGAAGACCTTCTACACTGCCATCATCCAGTCTGTCCTCTGCACCTCCATCACTGTCTGGTTTGGATCGGCCTCCAAACAAGACAAGCACAGACTGCAACGGACAATCAGGACTGCAGAAAAGATGATTGGAATCAACCTCCCATCTATCCAAGACTTGTACCTGTCCAGGACCAGGAAACGTGCAAGTAACATCTCTACAGACCCTTCTCAGCCAGGTTGCAGTCTGTTTTAACTACTCCCCTCCGGACAGCGTTATAGAGCTCTGTACGCCAAAACCAGCAGACACAGAGACAGCTTCTTCCCCCAGGCTGTTGCTCTGATGAACTCACACTACTCTAAGAGTCTCAGAGTCATTGCTGTGCAATAACATCCTGCTCTCCACACCTTTTTTGAATTGTCTACACTGTTTGTACTTTGTGTCCTCTCTGCATCCATTGCAGCCTGGTGATCCTGGAAGAGGGACCCTCCCATCTGTGGTCTCTTCTCAAGGTTTCTCATTTCCCCTAGCTGGAGTTTTGAGTTTTCCCTTGCCCTCCTGGGAGTTTAAGATCAGGGGTTGTTTGAGAATATTTGTCATTTTTCACATGTCCTGAGTGTTGTTAGTCACCTAAATGTCGAACAGAGGCTGTGATGTACCGAAGTCAAATTCCTTGTTTGGCACGCTCAAACATGGTGAATAAAAACTCTTGAATCTTGAATCAATGTATTCATCACTTGTGAGGGATTTCCGACGGTCAGATTATCACGTTTCTGTGAAAAACGTTCAGCTAATTAGCATTATCGCAATCTTCTGTCCGCAGCGCATTAAAATCATCACATTCAACATGACTGAGATATTGCATTCGCACTTCCGCTACGGTAGAAGACACAGATCTTGATACAACTGACTTCAAACATGAGATAACACAGGTTGTAAATGAGCACAACAATACCAGCAAACAAGCATAGGAGTCACAAGTTTCAACAGCAGTTGCCACCAGGCCCCGGAGAATAGTCATGAAAAGAAATCTCATTGATGTGGGACTTTGTCTTTTGACATAGACGTCATCTGATGGCGCCGCGGATGGCTGCCACGGTGAGTCGCTCTCTGTTTCTTTGTCTTATTTTGTGTGTTTTCTGTGTCTTCTGCTGTCCATCCCGGATCACTTTTACTAGAGAAGCACTGTTAAACATCGGTCAGTCTTCTTCTGGTATTTTCTCTCCTGTTCTCTCTGATTCAGATTGTTTGTCGGAGATTTTAGCCGGAGCGGCGGTGCTATACAAGCTAGCGCGACGGCGGCGACGCGGAAAACGAGCGGGAGCCCTCGTAAAGCTGAGGCAAAGAGGGTTCCGTTCTGCCCTACCGTCAATTCATCTGGCGAATGTCCGCTCCCTGGCGAACAAGATGGACGAACTGCTGCTCCTCACTTCAAGGAACACGGACTTCAGCAGATCCGCCGCGCTGTGTTTTGTTGAGACGTGGCTTAGCGAACGAACCCCCCACCACGCCATGGAGTTAGCTGGGTTTCGGCTAACGCGTGCAGATCGCAGCGCGGAGCTCTCCGGAAAATCAAAGGGAGGTGGTCTCTGTTTCTACATTAATGAACGTTGGTGTACCGATGTCATGGTGTTGAAAGAGTTTTGCAGCCCTCTCCTAGAAACACTTTTCATAAACTGCCGGCCGTTCTATTCACCACGGGAGTTCTCCTCGATCGTCATGGCGGCTGTTTACATCCCACCACACGCACGTGCGAGTGAAGCCACGCAGATGCTGGCTGACCAGGTGACAGATATGGAGAAACTTCTACCAAATTCACTAATCATTGTTCTGGGTGATCTTAACAGGGCGAACCTCACACACGAACTCCCCAGATACAGACAGCACATAACGTGTCCCACCAGAGGGGCACAGACACTGGACCACTGCTACACCGTAATTAAGGATGCATACCACTCTGTGGCTCGTGCAGCTTTAGGACTCTCGGACCACTGTCTAGTTCATCTGGTCCCTGCCTACAGACAGAAACTAAAAACTTCTAAGCCTGTGGTGAGGACTGTCAGGAAGTGGACAGTGGAGTCAAGGCAGGACCTCCAAGCCTGCTTTGACTGCACCGATTGGAGTGTTTTTGATGCTGCAAATTCAGACTTGCATGAACTCACTGACACTGTCACATCATACATCAGTTTTTGTGAGGATCTGTGTGTGCAGACTAAGACCTTCTGCACGTACAACAACGACAAACCTTGGTTTACACCGAACCTTAGGAGGCTGCGCAAAGTCAAGGAGGAGGCCTACAGGAGCGGCGACCGGGACCTGTTCAAGCAGACCAGAAACACACTGAACCGAGAGGTCAGGAAAGCCAGGAGGTGTTACGGGGAGAGCCTGGAGAGACACCTCTCTGCCAATCCTGATCCCTCAACAGTGTGGAAAGGCCTGCAGAGCATCACGGGCTTCAAGAAACGAACCCCCCGTCCTGTGGAGAGCCCAAGGCTCGCTGACCAGCTAAACAGGTTCTACTGCAGGTTTGATCGGTCCTCCCACACAACGGGACCTCCTGCAGCACAATCCACACAATCCACATACTCACCTCCCCCCACAACTGCTCTGTCCACACCTCCATCACCGTGGTCACCGACTCTCTCTCTTGCAGAGGCCGCGCCCGCACTCCAGATTCGCGAGGAGGAAGTGCGCCAGATGTTCCGGAGACAAAAGATCAGGAAGGCACCGGGCCCAGACGGCGTGTCACCTTCCTGCTTGAAAGTCTGCGCTGAGCAGCTGGCGCCCACCTTTGCACGGATCTTCAACCGTTCCCTGGAGCTGTGTGAGGTGCCCTCGTGCTTCAAGAGCTCCACCATCGTTCCAGTGGCCAAGAAGCCCGCCATCACAGGTATGAATGACTATAGACCTGTTGCACTGACATCTGTGGTCATGAAATCTTTCGAGAGGTTAGTACTGAACCACCTGAAGGATGTCACGGGCCCCCTGCTGGACCCCCTCCAGTTCGCCTACCGGGCAAACAGGTCGGTAGATGATGCGGTCAACATGGGACTGCACTACATCCTGCAACACCTGGACACCCCAGGAAAGTACGCCAGGATCCTGTTTGTGGACTTCAGCTCGGCGTTCAACACCATCGCTCCTGACATCCTCCAACAGAAGCTCATCCAGCTTGCGGTGCCTGCCTCCACCTGTCAGTGGATTACCAGCTTCCTGACCAACAGGAGACAGCGTGTGAGGCTGGGGAGCATCACATCTGACACCCTGACCACCAACACTGGAGCCCCTCAGGGATGCGTCCTCTCCCCACTGCTCTTCTCCCTCTACACCAACGATTTCTCCGCAAGTGACTCTTCCGTGAAGCTCCTGAAGTATGCAGACGACACCACTCTCATCGGGCTGATCCAGAACGGTGATGAGACTGCGTACAGACAGGAGGTGGAGCGGCTGGTCCACTGGTGCAGCCAAAACCACCTGGACCTGAACCCGCTCAAGACCGTGGAGATGACAGTGGACTTCAGGCGAGTTCCTTCACCACTTTCACCCCTCACTATCCGCAGTAATACTATTCTCTCCACAGACACCTTCAAGTTCCTGGGAACCACAATCTCTCGGGACCTGAAATGGACCGGCCACATAGACTCTGTCCGGAAGAAGGCCCAGCAGAGGCTGTACTTCCTGAGACAGCTCAAGAAGTTCAACCTGCCACGGGAGCTGCTGAAGACCTTCTACACTGCCATCATCCAGTCTGTCCTCTGCACCTCCATCACTGTCTGGTTTGGATCGGCCTCCAAACAAGACAAGCACAGACTGCAACGGACAATCAGGACTGCAGAAAAGATAATTGGAATCAACCTCCCATCTATCCAAGACTTGTACCTGTCCAGGACCAGGAAACGTGCAAGTAACATCTCAACAGACCCTTCGCACCCAGGTTGCAGCCTGTTTGAACTACTCCCCTCCGGACAGCGTTATAGAGCTCTGTACGCCAAAACCAGCAGACACAGAGACAGCTTCTTCCCCCAGGCTGTTGCTCTGATGAACTCACACTACTCTAAGAGTCTCAGAGTCATTGCTGTGCAATAACATCCTGCTCTCCACACCTTTTTTGAATTGTCTACACTGTTTGTACTTTGTGTCCTCTCTGCATCCATTGCAGCCTGGTGATCCTGGAAGAGGGACCCTCCCATCTGTGGTCTCTTCTCAAGGTTTCTCATTTCCCCTAGCTGGAGTTTTGAGTTTTCCCTTGCCCTCCTGGGAGTTTAAGATCAGGGGTTGTTTGAGAATATTTGTCATTTTTCACATGTCCTGAGTGTTGTTAGTCACCTAAATGTCGAACAGAGGCTGTGATGTACCGAAGTCAAATTCCTTGTTTGGCACGCTCAAACATGGTGAATAAAAACTCTTGAATCTTGAATCAACGTATTCATCACTTGTGAGGGATTTCCGACGGTCAGATTATCACGTTTCTGTGAAAAACGTTCAGCTAATTAGCATTATCGCAATCTTCTGTCCGCAGCGCATTAAAATCATCACATTCAACATGACTGAGATATTGCATTCGCACTTCCGCTACGGTAGAAGACACAGATCTTGATACAACTGACTTCAAACATGAGATAACACAGGTTGTAAATGAGCACAACAATACCAGCAAACAAGCATAGGAGTCACAAGTTTCAACAGCAGTTGCCACCAGGCCCCGGAGAATAGTCATGAAAAGAAATCTCATTGATGTGGGACTTTGTCTTTTGACATAGACGTCATCTGATGGCGCCGCGGATGGCTGCCACGGTGAGTCGCTCTCTGTTTCTTTGTCTTATTTTGTGTGTTTTCTGTGTCTTCTGCTGTCCATCCCGGATCACTTTTACTAGAGAAGCACTGTTAAACATCGGTCAGTCTTCTTCTGGTATTTTCTCTCCTGTTCTCTCTGATTCAGATTGTTTGTCGGAGATTTTAGCCGGAGCGGCGGTGCTATACAAGCTAGCGCGACGGCGGCGACGCGGAAAACGAGCGGGAGCCCTTGTAAAGCTGAGGCAAAGAGGGTTCCGTTCTGCCCTACCGTCAATTCATCTGGCGAATGTCCGCTCCCTGGCGAACAAGATGGACGAACTGCTGCTCCTCACTTCAAGGAACACGGACTTCAGCAGATCCGCCGCGCTGTGTTTTGTTGAGACGTGGCTTAGCGAACGAACCCCCCACCACGCCATGGAGTTAGCTGGGTTTCGGCTAACGCGTGCAGATCGCAGCGCGGAGCTCTCCGGAAAATCAAAGGGAGGTGGTCTCTGTTTCTACATTAATGAACGTTGGTGTACCGATGTCATGGTGTTGAAAGAGTTTTGCAGCCCTCTCCTAGAAACACTTTTCATAAACTGCCGGCCGTTCTATTCACCACGGGAGTTCTCCTCGATCGTCATGGCGGCTGTTTACATCCCACCACACGCACGTGCGAGTGAAGCCACGCAGATGCTGGCTGACCAGGTGACAGATATGGAGAAACTTCTACCAAATTCACTAATCATTGTTCTGGGTGATCTTAACAGGGCGAACCTCACACACGAACTCCCCAGATACAGACAGCACATAACGTGTCCCACCAGAGGGGCACAGACACTGGACCACTGCTACACCGTAATTAAGGATGCATACCACTCTGTGGCTCGTGCAGCTTTAGGACTCTCGGACCACTGTCTAGTTCATCTGGTCCCTGCCTACAGACAGAAACTAAAAACTTCTAAGCCTGTGGTGAGGACTGTCAGGAAGTGGACAGTGGAGTCAAGGCAGGACCTCCAAGCCTGCTTTGACTGCACCGATTGGAGTGTTTTTGATGCTGCAAATTCAGACTTGCATGAACTCACTGACACTGTCACATCATACATCAGTTTTTGTGAGGATCTGTGTGTGCAGACTAAGACCTTCTGCACGTACAACAACGACAAACCTTGGTTTACACCGAACCTTAGGAGGCTGCGCAAAGTCAAGGAGGAGGCCTACAGGAGCGGCGACCGGGACCTGTTCAAGCAGACCAGAAACACACTGAACCGAGAGGTCAGGAAAGCCAGGAGGTGTTACGGGGAGAGCCTGGAGAGACACCTCTCTGCCAATCCTGATCCCTCAACAGTGTGGAAAGGCCTGCAGAGCATCACGGGCTTCAAGAAACGAACCCCCCGTCCTGTGGAGAGCCCAAGGCTCGCTGACCAGCTAAACAGGTTCTACTGCAGGTTTGATCGGTCCTCCCACACAACGGGACCTCCTGCAGCACAATCCACACAATCCACATACTCACCTCCCCCCACAACTGCTCTGTCCACACCTCCATCACCGTGGTCACCGACTCTCTCTCTTGCAGAGGCCGCGCCCGCACTCCAGATTCGCGAGGAGGAAGTGCGCCAGATGTTCCGGAGACAAAAGATCAGGAAGGCACCGGGCCCAGACGGCGTGTCACCTTCCTGCTTGAAAGTCTGCGCTGAGCAGCTGGCGCCCACCTTTGCACGGATCTTCAACCGTTCCCTGGAGCTGTGTGAGGTGCCCTCGTGCTTCAAGAGCTCCACCATCGTTCCAGTGGCCAAGAAGCCCGCCATCACAGGTATGAATGACTATAGACCTGTTGCACTGACATCTGTGGTCATGAAATCTTTCGAGAGGTTAGTACTGAACCACCTGAAGGATGTCACGGGCCCCCTGCTGGACCCCCTCCAGTTCGCCTACCGGGCAAACAGGTCGGTAGATGATGCGGTCAACATGGGACTGCACTACATCCTGCAACACCTGGACACCCCAGGAAAGTACGCCAGGATCCTGTTTGTGGACTTCAGCTCGGCGTTCAACACCATCGCTCCTGACATCCTCCAACAGAAGCTCATCCAGCTTGCGGTGCCTGCCTCCACCTGTCAGTGGATTACCAGCTTCCTGACCAACAGGAGACAGCGTGTGAGGCTGGGGAGCATCACATCTGACACCCTGACCACCAACACTGGAGCCCCTCAGGGATGCGTCCTCTCCCCACTGCTCTTCTCCCTCTACACCAACGATTTCTCCGCAAGTGACTCTTCCGTGAAGCTCCTGAAGTATGCAGACGACACCACTCTCATCGGGCTGATCCAGAACGGTGATGAGACTGCGTACAGACAGGAGGTGGAGCGGCTGGTCCACTGGTGCAGCCAAAACCACCTGGACCTGAACCCGCTCAAGACCGTGGAGATGACAGTGGACTTCAGGCGAGTTCCTTCACCACTTTCACCCCTCACTATCCGCAGTAATACTATTCTCTCCACAGACACCTTCAAGTTCCTGGGAACCACAATCTCTCGGGACCTGAAATGGACCGGCCACATAGACTCTGTCCGGAAGAAGGCCCAGCAGAGGCTGTACTTCCTGAGACAGCTCAAGAAGTTCAACCTGCCACGGGAGCTGCTGAAGACCTTCTACACTGCCATCATCCAGTCTGTCCTCTGCACCTCCATCACTGTCTGGTTTGGATCGGCCTCCAAACAAGACAAGCACAGACTGCAACGGACAATAAGGACTGCAGAAAAGATAATTGGAATCAACCTCCCATCTATCCAAGACTTGTACCTGTCCAGGACCAGGAAACGTGCAAGTAACATCTCAACAGACCCTTCGCACCCAGGTTGCAGCCTGTTTGAACTACTCCCCTCCGGACGCCGTTATAGAGCTCTGTACACTAAAACCAGCAGACACAGAGACAGCTTCTTCCCCCAGGCTGTCGCTCTGATGAACTCACACCACTCTTAGAGTCTCAGAGTCATTACTGTGCAATAACATCCCGCTTGCCACACCTTTTTTGTCTACACTGTTTGTACTATGTGTCCTCTCTGCATCCATTGCAGCCTGGTCATCCTAGAAGAGGGACCCTCCCATCTGTGGTCTCTTCTCAAGGTTTCTCATTTCCCCTAGCTGGAGTTTTGAGTTTTTCCTTGCCCTCTTGGGAGTTTAAGATCAGGGGGTGTTTGAGAATATCTTTCGTTCTTCCATGTCCTGAGTGTTGTTGTTAGTCACCTAAATGTTGAACAGAGGCTGTGGTTTACCGAAGTCAAATTCCTTGTTTGGCACGCTCAAACATGGCGAATAAAAAACTCTTGAATCTTGAATCTTGAATTGCCTGCTGTGAGTTCTTCAGTGAGTTCACGGCGTCATTGAAGTGAGCGTCATTAACTCCTGGAATGTATGTGCAACAGGAAGTCCCGATGATGTGGCACACGCCACCTTGCTCTGCAGTCATCAAGTCCAGAACCATCCTGTTTTGCAAGACCATTAGTCCAATAGCCTGAATCTCTCTGTTTTGTCCATCATTGACTTGCAGCGAGAGAGACTGGAAACGATAGTTCAGTGTCTCGATGAAGAGTGATTGTTTTCCAACTCCGATCTAAAGAAAAAGCGCATGAACAACTTTGTCTCCGACGGACCACACTTTGTGGCTGTCAGGGACATTCGCACCCCAGACGGGGTAATGTGATTCAAAGGCTGGAACAGCCCTGCGTCGACGTCCAGAAGAGTTGTGTGCTGTCGTCAGCTGATGATGTTGTATCCTGTAGGTGTGGTCGGTCCCCCACACTGGTGCACATACCCGTGTCCAGTTGGCGGGCAGCATCGGACAACTCTTGTGACCACAAAGCCACGAGCCATTCTGAATGAAGTAGGTCCCGTCCGATGGTGCAGCCATGTTGGTAGGAGAACCCTTATGCCTTGAAATGGCTCTCCCATCCTGGCACTCAGCGGTGATGTCCAAAGCTCCCATCCAGTTTCCTCCTGGAGAGCAGTGGTTAATGCAGTCGTGGGTTTCATTTTCTTGGATGAAACCCGTGTAGTCCATTCCAGGTAGCTTTTTTGTTTAGGCCACTTGTGGCATCTGCCGTCCTTCAACAGTCACATTGAGATTAATCCAAAATAGTTAGATCACAGGTTCTTTTCTGTGAGTCCAGAGCGGTAGGGGTAGCATCACTGACTGTGACAGCACGGTATTAATATCCAACCCCTCCTATAGAGGCCATGCATTTCGCTTCAGCGACAGTCATTGTTCTGGCCTCCAAGTGAACTTGGGTGGAGGAAGGGGGGGGAGTTTGGAACACACAGCATCCCTCCTGTGTGTGGGATCTCACACTGAACGTCACACACCGGTACCAAGTGTTGGTTTCGTATGGGTTTCTGGGGTCCCATGACCAGTCCTCAAAGTTCTCATCATGTGACCATCTTTTACCTCGGTCGACATTGTCAGTTGGTCTATTCAGATGAGCCCATAGACCATAGCACGCTTCAACCACAACGCAGCAGAGGATCCACCTGGCATGTGGAGCCCCGTTGCTACTAGGATGGCAGAGACACCAATATTTCCCATTGCCTCGTCGGAGTGGGAATCTTATGGATTCCATTCTTCACCAACATTGAGACGCCCCGCGCTGAACGACGAGGGCCCTGTGTAGTCAGACTTCACCCCACTCAAAAAATGGGGTACAGCACTCTCTGTAACGTCCAGTGGTTGAGGTGAAACTTCGCTGGGCCTTCCAGCAATGTTCAGTGCAGTGGAGGTAGTCAGCAAGACTTGGAATGGCCCCTCCCACCATGGCTGGCCCAGTTTGTCCTTTTTGACGACCTTTATGTCGTCCCAGTCTCCTGGCTTGGAGCGGGTGTAAGAAAGATCAGGCGGCAGTAAATTTGCATTTGACACATCTTTCAGTTTGAGTGCTCTGATCATGCTATCTACCAAGGTCTGTTCTTCGTCTGTTCTTTGCAACTCTTGTAGTCAATTTTATTGCCCTTTTGAACTGGGCAGATAGGAGTGTTTGCGGGAAGAGTTTGAGCACTTCCTAATGATTCCTCCTAACCAAAGACCATTTATGACAGGGGCTATCCCATTTATTGCCTCCTGTTTTAAAGGAAATTCTCTGATCTTGGTTGGATTTGTACTGGAGTAATGGACGTTAAAAGTCCTACATCAGATGCGCCCTTTGTCCACAGTTTTTCAGGAAGCCCAGCCAATTCCCCCTCCTCCTTCTCATTCAAACAAGTGTTGATTGGCCAGGGAAGCACATAAGTGCGTGCCCTTAACAGCTACACCCGTTCCTCATAGCTTATTTAGTCACTTTTCAAACATCTTCCGATTGCTTCAAGCAAAGTTTGAAAATCTTGAGAAAATGTCAACTTAATGGTATGACACCAAATGTATTAGAGAATCCATATGTCGTAAAGTGTTGTATTATTACTATCTTTCACTATCTGTCCTACTCCCTCCCTCCTTCTGAGGCTTGGCAACACCCATGCCT
Organism: Syngnathus scovelli; assembly: GCF_024217435.2. Taxonomy (NCBI): domain Eukaryota; kingdom Metazoa; phylum Chordata; class Actinopteri; order Syngnathiformes; family Syngnathidae; genus Syngnathus; species Syngnathus scovelli. The sequence goes on along the minus strand of NC_090853.1, from coordinate 17,971,184 downwards.
CACACTTTGTCAAACTTTTTTGGAAGATGTATTCTATCATCATTTAATTTGACTTTCTTTCCAAAACGCTTCTCAATTTCCCAGTTCACACATCTTCTGCATGTGTTACTGGTTCTCCAGTTTTTTGTCTAGTTAATTATCAGTCCAAAGGCAACTTTTTTTTCTTTTAGCATTCAACTTTCTCAAAATCATTCTTTCTTCAAAGTCGTTCTACTAATTTTCCATAGTAGTCTCAAACAACTTCAACCATTCAACCTGTATTTTCCTTTTATTCAGGCAATCATTCATCAATGCTCATTTGCATCTCACACACAGTCTCCAAAAAGGAGTCTGGTCCCAATTTATCCAAGCTCTCCACACAACATTCATATACCATTTTCAACTCAAGGTTCCTGATAGAACAATCCACCAATCAAAAAAAAAATCAACACAAAAAAACTGCTGGCAAATTAATCAGAATTTTTTCTTTGTTCTTAAATTTAAAGAACTCAATCTCTCGGATCTAACTCACATATAGAAGCTTGTATAATCTTATAACACAACCAATTAATTATTTCTATTAAATGTAGCATTGCAATGTCTTAAATTCACAATTTTGCTTCTTCCAATTCCTGAAAGCATGTTCTGTCGTTTTCTTTCGAATTTCTCATGAGGGCTCGACACTAACATGCACTAGTGTGGATCAGTTTCACCCCGCAAACAGATTTCTCTCTATTCCTCTCTTTTATTTTTTCAAAACTGTTTCTGTTTTGCAGTGCAAATTGAATAAACCAAAGTCTAGCAAATTTCTTTGCACACAAGTTTAGCCAATTTCATTATTTTAACACATACGCACACACATGCACAGCTCTCGCGTGCGAAAGGTAGGTCCCGGCCGTCACCAATGATTCGTCACAGGCTGGCCATTTCCTGCAGTCGATCATGAGCTGGTTCCTGCACACACACACGCGAGGACAGCACATTCTAATTCTTTATTTATCTTTTAGAAGCAAGTTGTATTTCTTTACCACTTGATTTGCAAATTTTAACTTTAGTGTGAACACTTAATTTGATCTCTGGTCATTTGTCATTGAGCATACAAACAGCATTGTCATACTTCTTGTATCGACAGGAGCTCTAATAATCTAAAAAAATGTTCTAATAATCTGACAATTACATGTTTTGCTGTATGGACATCTATTATTTCTTTCTCTGTATGAGCATGAGCGGTCAAAGGGGAGGAAAATTGTCATGCTGAAAATGTGACTTTTTCTCTGCCTCCTCCTCCACCCTTTGATTCGTTTTGTTTTAGATGACGACACACTCTTGCCAAGTGTCCCCGTTTCCCACAGTTCCAACTGTCCAAATTTGATGTGGAGTTTGAATAGAATGGCGGCCTGCGGCCTTGTTGGCCTCTACCTCTTACTCTGCCCCTTTGGGAACGTTGGAAGAAGACTGTTGTATCTTCATTTAGATCATTATCATCATCATCTAGATGAAATACATCAGAACTTTTGCCGTCGTGACCGAAAGAACGAGATCTCGGATACAAGCGGCCGAAATGAGTTTTCTCCGCAGGATGTCCGGGCTCTCCCTTAGAGATAGGGTGAGAAGCTCGGTCATCCGGGAGAGACTCGGAGTAGAGTCGCTACTCCTCCACGTTGAGAGGAGCCAGATGAGGTGGCTCGGGCATCTTATCAGGATGCCTCCTGGACGCCTCCCTGGGGAGGTGTTCCGGGCATGTCCCACCGGTAGGAGACCCCAGGGACGACCCAGGACGCGCTGGAGAGACTATGTCTCTCAGCTGGCCTGGGAACGCCTTGGGATCCCCCGGGATGAGCTGGATGAAGTGGCTGGGGAGAGGGAAGTCTGGGAGTCCCTCCTGAAGCTGTTGCCCCCGCGACCCGACCCCGGATAAGCGGAAGAAGATGGATGGATGGATGGATGGATGGATGGATGGATGGATGGATGGATGGATGGATGGATGGATGGAACTTTTGCCTTTCTCAATCACTTTGTCAGCGTCTCTGGCCCACTGCATTGTTGTTGTAAGACAAGGAGTGTCCACTTCCACCAAGTGTTTCCTCAGCTGCATCATTGAATGGGATGCCACTGTGCAACCTCACTTTTTATCCTTTCTATTTTTTGTCTTTTGAATTTGTTCTCTTCTCTCTTGTGAAGCTTTCAACCACACTCTAGCACAATGCACCTCTCTCTTTTCTTTCCTTTCTCAATCCCTTTGGCTTCCTAGCCACACTCTCCTCCAAAATGTTTACCACTACGTTCCACATTTCAACTTTCAACTTTCCTTGTACTCCATACTTTTTCTTCCACTTCGGCATGTATTGCATACGATTAAGAAATCTACTCGCCATGTACTTCTCATCTCCTTCAAGAGCTAGAGATTTACCGTTTTTATTTCCCATCTTAATTTTAATAGTTTTAATTTTTCCAATTTTTTTCAAGGTTTTTTTTTCTTTGACGATCCTCAATGCAGGTTTAAATTGACCTTTCAACAAACTACTAGCCTGTGTTATTGCCGTGGATCAATGCTAGAACTGCTTTTTAGTCAATTTATCCTACCAGTCACACTCTCAACCACACAACTTTCTTGCAAACAGCTTGGAAAAACGGACAAAAAAGAATCTACTTCCTTCTTCAATGAAGAAAAATAAGCTCTGTTGTTCTTAGCCCGTTCTTTCCACTGGGTCTTGGACCCAAGCTGTTTCTTGGCTTGGAAAAAACAAAGCTGTATCTCATAGCTCGGAAAAAAACAAAGCCATATCTCATGGCTGGGACAAACCAAAGCCGTGTCTCATGGCTCGGACAAACCAAAGCCGTATCTCGTAGTTAGGATAAGCCAAAGCCGTATCTCATGGCTCGGACAAACCAAAGCTGTATCTCATGGCTCGGACAAACCAAAGCCGTATCACGTGCGTTTTTAACTATAGGGCTTTTACTTACTTGTCCCCTGGTTTGTTGCACTTCCAGATCCCGTCAATCCACTGCTGTCAGACGAAGGCAGACCTAAGATGCTGGCCCAGCGAAGAATTTCCTTCCCAGGTCTTTCTTTTCCAGGTCCTCCTAATGGACGCTGGCTTGTCAACAATGCAGCACGTCGTCCTCCATCCACCAGCAGCGGGTATGTGAGGGATCCGGGTCATGGCACCAAAATGGCAACTTATTTTGCAAGAACCACACAGGAGACAGTGTGCCCTTTTAAACACTTGCAAGTGGAGAGTCATTCGTCGAATGAGGTCTGACTCAGGCCTCTTGCAAGAGCATTTTTATTGAGAGAAACAGGGTGAGGGTGAGAGTGGAGGTGAGAGTGGGCAGGATGGGGTTGAAGCCCCTGGCCTCTGGTCAAAGCATAGCAGGGGGTCTTTTACGACGTTGTGTAAACAGAACAACTTTGATTGCTTCCTCTGCAGCTGGACAATCAGTTCAAAAGATCTTAGCACTTTGTTGTACTACTTTTGTTAAGACAGGACAAGCTAGGTTAATTATTACAGGTTACATTCCAACATAATCATAGCATGAAACTAATATATCAACCCTAACAAAGATGTACAGCCATGTTCTATACAACTTGGTTCACAAAGTGTGGACCATTGTCACTGTAAATGATTTCTGGGATGCCATGAGCTGGCATGATGGCTTTGCAAATGGCTTTTGTTACTGTTAAGGCATCTGCCTGTTTAGATGGAAGTATTTCCACCCATTTGTAAAATGCATCAATCATCACTAGGCAGTATTTGTGAGATCCAGTTTGTGTGAGTTCAATAAAATCCATGTGCATGGTTTGAAATGGGTAAGTAGGTTTTGGAAATGAGCGTCTCTTAGGTCGCAGGTTTCCTTGTGGATTATGTTTCACACAAACAGGACATGCTCTACAAAACATCTGTGCTAGTGGTGTGAGCAGCACATTTACACACAGCTAGTTTAGCATGGGTAACCGCTTTAGCGGTTGATGTTGTCATCCCATTGTTTTGCAAAATAGAACAGAGTAGAAAATGCATACTGACTGTCTGTGTATACAGTGACTTGTTTATCTTTTGCTAATTGACAAGCTCTTGTTAGTGCAATTAGCTCAGCAGCCTGCACTGACCTGTTGAATGGAAGCTTTTCTGCTTCAATAATGTGGTTTGGCAATTTTACAGTTACATAACCACTTGGATTGTTTCCTTTAGGATCCTTTGAATATGATCCATCCACAAACCACTTTTCCCCCTTATCAAGTGGTGTGTCACATAAATCTTGTCTGGGCAGTTGTAAACGTTTTGTAGCATCTAAACAGTTATGTGGGGTTCCATCCCCTGGCAACGGGATCAACGTTGCTGGGTTAAGGACTGTGCACCTCTTTATCACAGTATGTGGTTGTGACAGAAGTGTAGCAGTGTAGCATAGGTGTCTAGCAGGTGACAAAAAGTTCATTTTGCTTTGCAGTAGCAACACATCTACAGCATGTGGAACTAGCAGTTCCATTTTGTGAAAGAGGACAACATCTGCGGATAGTGTCACTGCAAGCGCTGCTGCGCATACTGCTTGGACACAGTCTGGTAAGGATTGAGCCACTGGATCCATTTTTTTTTTAATAAAATGCAATTGGCCTTAGTTAACTGCCATGACTCTGCAGCAATACTGAGGTCATAAAACCATTCCTGCAGTCTGCTGTTTGCACAAAGGTTTTATTGTAGTCTGGTAAGATAAGGGTTTTAGTTTCCATCAGAGCCTGTTTCAGCACTACAAAAGCATCATCCGCTTCTGGTGTCCATATTATTTTTTCAGTCATTGCCATGGGGACTCCATGCACAATATCTAGCAGAGGTTGCGTCTTTTCTGCATAATGTGGAATCCTCGTTCTGCAGTAATTGCAGAGCCCCAAAAATGACATAATTTGTTTTTTTGTCTCAGGTTTCGGTGCATCTGCAATGGTTGATTTTCTGGTTTTCTGTATCTGTCGTCCAGCAGCTGACAACGTGTGACCTAAATAGTTCACTTCCTGTCTGACCCATTGCAGTTTGTTTTTGTTTACTTTATTCCCTGTTTTGCAAAGATAGTGTAACAAAGCTAAGGAGTCTTCCTTGCAACCAGCTTCAGTTTCAGAGGCTATCAGGAGATCATCTACATAAATTAGAATTTGGCTTTTGTTTGACATCTGAACATCAGCCAAACAGGTCATGATAGCTTGAATGAAAATAGTTGGACTATCAGCAAATCCCTGGGGCAGTCTGGTGTATGTATAGCTTTGTCCTTTAAAGGTAAATGCAAACCAAAACTGTGAGTCTGGGTGAATAGGCACTGAAAAAAATGCATTGCTAAGATCAATTACCGTGAAAAATTTCCGATTAGGTTTCAAAGTGTTCAGCAATGTGTGTGGGTCAGGAACATTTGGTGCTCTTGTCTGCACTGCATCATTCACTGCTCGTAACTCTTGTATCATTCGCCAATCAATTTTATTAGCCTTTTGAACTGGAAAAATTGGAGTGTTGCAAGGAGAATCCGAGCACTTCCTAATGATTCCTCCTGTCAAAAGATCATTTATAACAGGGGCAATCCCATTTATTGCCTCCTGTTTTAAAGGATATTGTTTAACTCTTGGACGCCATTCTGATCTTGGTTTGATGTGTACCGGAGGAATGGACTTTAAAAGTCCGAAATCAAATGGGCCCTTTGTCCACAGTTTTTCAGGAAGCTCAGCCAATTCCCTCTCTTCCATCTCAGTCAAACAAATATTAACTATTCGGGGAAGCACATAAGTGCATGCCCTTCCAACAGCTACTTCACTCAGTTTGTTTCCACATTTGTTTAGAGCTGGTACTGTAGCTCCACCTATCACCTTTGTCCTCATAATCAGTGACCGATCCGGCAAGTTTAATTCGGCAACCCACATCTGCCCATGTTATACTGTGAGGTTTAAACAATGAAATGTGGGGTACAGCCGACAACTTGTATTTGTTTTTTTTTGAGGAGCGGGCAGGAGCACAGCCGCAGCTGCAAATGACCTGCGATCAGTGTACAGAGCAGTGATTGTTAAGTTTACTTCTGTGTCTCTGAGAAAACGTTCAATATAGTCATCTTGTGGATCAGTGAGAATATTCATGATGACATGTAATTGATTACAAGTCATTTCAGATTCAGACAGTTGTGACAGTTGTTTTTGAGCTTTACTCAGTAAACTGCTTGGTAGCTTGGGATTCTGTTCAGGGTAGATGTCATAGGAACAGCAAACCTGTTCCCCTGCTTGTGCAGCATATGAGTCAACATCTCTTATTCTACATGCTCGCATACCGTCCTTCACTGGAATTACTGCAATTCCCAATCTAGTCATCAGGTTTATGGGGCATTTTGGGGATAAGACAATCAAGACTGAAGTTATGATTCCTGTTTCATTATCTCTTACTTCGACTAGATTGGAGATATTCTCTTTGTGTACCTGCCCATCAGCAGATTTCACCCAAATAGTGTTTTGGGAGGCCTTTAAATTAGGGACTGTAGTTTTCATTACGGTTTTACAAGCCCCGGTATCACACAAAAACTCTACATCACTTCCTCCAATGTTTAAGGTAACATGATTTTTCTTTTAATGCACTCAGAATGTCCCATGCTGTTTGGACATCTACTATTTCTTCCTCTGTAGGAGCATGAGAGGTCAAAGGGGAGGAAGCTAGTTATGCTGGAAATTTGACTTTTCCTCTGCCTCTTCCTCCACCCTTTGATTGGTCTTGTTTTACATGGCGACACTCTCTTGCAAAGTGTCCTTGTTTCCCACAGTTCCAACAGTCAAACTTTGATGGGGATTTTGAATTGAATGGTGGCCTGCAACCTTGATGGCCTCTACCTCTTCCTCTGCCCCGTTGGGAACCTTGGAAGAAGACTTTTGTATCTTCATCTAGGTCATCATCATCATCATCTAGATGAAATACATCAGAACTTTTGCCTTTCTTAATCACTTTGTCAGCATGTCTGGCCCACTGCATGGTTGTTGTAACACTAGCAGTGTCCACTTCCACCAAGTGTTTCCTCACCCAGTTGCCTATCTCAGGGCGGAAACCAGTGAGGAGCGCATTTTTAAGCTGTTGCTGATAAGCACTCTCAGCTGCATCATTGAATGGGATGCCCCTATGCACCCTGAATTCTTTTTCAAATCTTAAGCGAAACTCATCAGTATCTTCCCCAGGCTTCTGTTTTATTCCTGCTAAATGACCATAATTTGCTCGTCTTTGAAATATAGTTCTCACTCTTTGCACAAGATCATTTCATTGTGCTGCACTCTCCCCTCTCAATTGATTTCCCTCAATGGGATAAGTGAAAGGCCCTTGATTATTTCTACCTGTATAATTCCCTCTAACCTTTGCCCAGTCTTTTCCCAAAGAAGACATTGCAGCTTCTCCTGCCTCATGGCCATTCAATCTGTAGGAATGTATGATTCCAGCCATGTCTTCTGCCCATTTATCTGGGTCTTCTGCAACAGGGGTAACCCCTTCTACTGCTTTTCTTGCCTCTTCCAAAGTCCAAGGCCGAAATACACATGTATGTGGAGGGTAGCCTTAGCAATAGGGTTTGGCACCTGTATCATTGGGCACACATCAACATTGTCTAAATTTTGGGAAAATCTAGCAGCATTGCTCATACTTCTTGTTTGTACAGGAGTTCTGATAATCTGACCATGATCTTTTTTGCTATTATATGGGGGAGGGTTCAGGACAGTTACATTTGGATACAAGTTTTGTTTAGGAGCGGAAAACTTTTTCTGTCCCTCTGCTTGGGCTGCGCCTTAAGCTGCGGCTTGAGCTACGGCTTGAACAGCGCGTCTGTGCACTGGGGCTTCATTGTCCTCCGGCCTAACAAACATACTTGCGGCCTCATCATCCTTCATCTTTCAATTTTTTTCTCTAAAATGTGTTCTCTTCTCTCTTGTGAAGCTCTCAACCATACTGTAGCACATTTCAATTCTCTCTCTTTTCTTTCCTTTCTCAGTCCCTTTGTTTTCCTAGCCACACTCTCCTCTAAAACTTCAACCACTATCTTCCACATTTCAACTTTCAACTTCCCTTCTACTCCATACTTTTTCTTCCACTTCGGCATGTATCGCATACAATTAAGAAATCTACTCGCCATGTACTTCTCATCTCCTTCAAGAGCTCCTTTATCTAGAGATTTACCGTTTTCATTTCCCATCTTAATTTGGTATTTTAGGTTTTTCCAATTTTTCTTTCCAATTTTTTTTGTTTTGAGGATCCTCAATGCAAGTTTAAATTGACCTTTCAACACATTTCTAACCTATGTTATTACCGTGGATTAATGCTAGACCTGTTTTTTAGTCAATTTATCCTACCAGTCACACTCTCAACAGCACAACTTTCAGGCAAACAGCTTGGAAAAACGGACAAAAAATAATCTACGCCCTTCTTCAATTAAGAAAAAGAAGCTCTGTTTTTTCTAGCCGTTCCTTCCACTGGGACTCGAACCCAAGCTGTTCTTTGGCTCGGAAAAACGGACAAAGAAAAATCTACGCTCTTCTTTGATTAACAAAAAAGAAGCTCTGTGTTTCTTAGCACGTTCCTTCCACTGGGACTCTAACCCAAGCCAGATCCCATAGCTTGGAAAAACAGACAAAGAAGAATCTACGCACTTCTTTCATGAACGAAAAAGAAGCTCTGCTTTTCTTAGCCTGTTCCTTCCACTGGGACTTGAACCCAAGCTATATCTCATGCACTTTTCACTCTTACGCGTTTCACATCAGCATAATATTTGAATCATGAATAATCAAGATGGCGGCGCGTGCACACGCAGCGGCCACTCTCTGTCCCGTTCGGTGTTTTGTGAGTGTTTACTGAGTGTTTGTCCGGCAGTTTTGTGTATGTTCGTCTCGTGTGATACGTCGTGCTACTAGTGCGGCGGGCATGTTCTGCTCAACATCGGCGGAAGTGGGTTTTATGGCGTTCTGGACTTTGGTGCGGAGAGATTAAGGGCGCTCGGACTGCTTCGTCATGGAGCGACGCCGGACTGGCCTGCTCTTCCTCCCCCGGTTGGACTGCGTCGTGAGCTCGGACTGCTCCGTCCTGGAGCATTGTTGGGATGCGTCGGCAGCGGGTCTGCGAGGCAGCGGAAGAGGGGCCAGCGCGGAGACATCGGGCCAGGCTTGCGGCCACCCCACCTCGCCCAGCCGTGCCTTCCATTCTACTGGCGTACGTTCGTTCGCGGGACGACAAGATGGGTTGCGTTCGCCTGATAAGATCCACGAACCGGACAGTGCGTGCCTGCTGTGTGCTCGTGTTCACAGTGGCCTGGTTGACTGTCATCTTTCCGGACTCTGCTGTGGATCGGGAGCGGCTAGCGTGCTATCACTCTTATTGTTCATCTTCTTGTTTTATTTTTCCTGTGTTGTTTACTTGTATGTGCGTTGTGAACTCTGTCTTGTTACCCTGGGATAGTGAGAAACGTAATTTCGATCGCTTTGTGTGTCTTGACATGCGGAGCTATTGACAATAAAGGAGACTTTGACTTTGACTTAGACTTTGACTTTGATAACCACACAACTTTAGGGCTTTAACTTAATTGTGCCCTGGTTCGTTGCAGTTCCGAATGCCGTCAATCCGCCGCTGTCAGATGAAGGCAGACCTAAGATGCTGGCCCAGCGAAGAATTTCCTTCCCAGGTCTTTCTTTACCAGGTCCGGCTAATGGACGCTGGCCCGTCGATGGAATGCAGCACGTCGTCCCCCGTCGGTCAGCAGTGGGTATGTTGGGATCCGGGTCACGGCACAAAAATGTTAGTCGTGCTCACTCTAACTTATTTGCAAGAACCACACAGGAGACAGTATGCCCTTTGAACACTGCAAGTGGAGAAATTGTTCGTCACTCTACATACAGTGATGTTCGGTCTCTTGCAAGAGCATATTTATTGAGAACAAGGAGGGTGGGGGTGACAGTGGACATGTTTGGTGGTCACCTCAGCAACTGGTTAATCAGTGCGGAGGGTCCCAGCTCATTGTTTTACAAGGTTGTGAAAAACAGAAACTAGTGGAGCATTTTGGATGACTAACTAAGCAAGAATGTTTCCAGACCATTTAGAAAGTTTCAAAAACTGAATGGTTAAACACTCCAGAGTCAAGGAAAGCAGAAAGGTTTAAACAAAATTAATAATTCTAGTCTACGTTCCAACATAATCATACGATCTAGATAATTTGTCAACCCTAGCAGCTGTGGTTGCAAATTTCGCATTTTTCTTTTGAAACGTCTCAAGCATCAATAAATCAAATAAGTGCACATTGTCAATACCAAGAACAGCAAGATGCTGTATATACAGTGGAGCCTCGGTTTTCGAACGTCCCCGTTCTCGAACAAATCGGTATTCAAACAAAACATTTGAGATTTTTTTTTGCTTTGGATGTCGGACGAAATTCGGTTGTCGAACCTCGCGAGATGAGCCGAGAGGACCCGCATGCCAACTGACTCCGTTCGTTATTCGGTTCTCGTTACTCTGAGGATTGCATCAACTCTAATCACGCCGCCAAAGGAAGCAAGTGGGAGCAGTAAAGCCATCCTAAAACACAAAGATGCTCCATAAGCAATGCGACATTGAGCGGCCGGTGCACTGCGGTTGCGCGATCGGACCGAATTAAGCTGCCTGCGCACTGATGTTTTTTTTTTTGGCTTGGAACGGATTCATTTTTGTTCCATTATTTGGAATGGGAAAATATAATTCGGAATTCGAACGATTCACTTCTCGAACAGCCTTCTGGAAGGGATTGTGTTCGAAAACCGAGGCTCCACTGTACTACTATACTAGTTATCAACATCACAAAGTTCTATTACGGGCATTTCAGTCACAGACATGGAAGTTTGTGGTTGTCTCTGATATCAGCCAGCACTATCCTTGCAGGCCATGCAAATTTCAGCCATGCATTTGCGACATACAGCAGGGATCCCCAACCCCTGGTCCGCGGACCGATACCGGTCCGTGGGTCACTTGGTACCGGGCCGCCAAGCTGCACAGGAAAAAAAAAAAAAAAAATGTGTACTTTTTTATCAACGATCAATTCATTCTTGTCAAGACTCTCGGCCCGGTCACGTGACATGTTTTCCCAGTCGAGTCCGCAAAGCTAGCAAAAATGAGTAAGAATTTATTTTGAAAAATGTAAAAAAATTGGCAATTATCTCCCAGTTACATCCGTCACTGTGTCTCTTGACACAAGACGCTCGTGTCGGTCACGTGACGTCACCCCAGTCGAGCCCGCGAGGCAGGCAAAAATGAGCAAGAAACAGAGAAGTTTGGAAAGCTTCTTCGGAAAGGGAAACAAGCCCAATGAAGAGACTGAAGAAGAAGAGGCTACCACTTCTAAGAAAAGGAAAGCTGCATTTAAAAGAACATTTCTAGAGTCCTACTTAAAATATGGATTTATCGCCACAGGTGACTCTGACGCGCCAAGCACACTCGGCAAATGTGGCAACAGGCTAGCTAACGAGGCAATTAAGCCTTCAAAACTGCTTTGGCACATGGAGACCAAGCATCCTGCATTAAAAGACAAACCTTAACCACTTCGGGTGTCATTGTTTCCGATGACGCCTAGATGTGACCGGCTCGTTTCTGAGAAACAAGCTCGGTGCTCCCAATAATTCAACGTAATGGTGTATTTTATTTTTATGTGGTTTATATTCGTTTTTATGCCAGTCGTATCATTTTATTTCATCATATTTATATATTTATTATAAATGTATTATTTATTTATATAAATTTATTATTTATTTATATCAAGGGCGGTCCGCAAAAATATTTCTGACGCGTAACCGGTCCGTGGCGCAAAAAAGGTTGGGGACCACTGACATACAGGACGTTTGCAAACATCACAGACGATTACGGTTCTGTTGCAGCTACATCCCACTTATCTGACAATTGGCCAGTAATATAGTATATATTTTGGCTTCTTCTTGCCATCTGTCTGGCACAGAACCTTTGTGCAGAGCTGATAACAGTACAACAGTTTTAGAGGGCTTTGTATCATGCTGTCATGCTGTTCTGTTTTGTGGGTTGTCTTGTCTTGTCATGTCACTTCCTTTTTTATTGTTGTAACTCTCATTTCAGTTCGTGGGTCCTTCCTCTGCGCGTCAGTCCACTTGACTTCCCTGATCCCCAACTGCGTACACCTGTGTCGTTGGCCCTGATTGTCTGCACCTGTGTCCTCCTCCTTCCGTGTGTGTGTATATAGCCTGCGTCTTCCCCTTGTCTGTTGCCAGTGCGTCTTGACCTTGTCATGAACACCAGCAATCACAAACTCACAGAAATTCCCCGCGAGATCCTAGAGAGAAGATACCTTTTGCCCAGTTCTGTGATTTGTTTAGTTAGGTTTTTGCCAGAGTATTTTTCCCTCAGTTTGAAGCGCCTTTTGTTTGTTGTCTCCAGCCCTTTTTTCCCCTCGTTTTGAGGCGCTTTATTTTTTGCCTTTTGTCCCTCATCTTGAGGCGCCTTTTGTTTTTTGTGCTGCCTTCCGTTGGAGAAAATAAAATACCTTTGGTTGGAACTCTGCATTCGAGTCCTCTTCCTCCTCCAAGCCTGACAGTACGCACTGGCCAGACATGGACTCGGCAGAGGTGGAGCAGCTGGCCACCACAGTACGCTCCCAGGCGTCGCAGCTCGCCCAACACCAGAAGCAGGTAGATGTCCTGAGTATTGGTGTCCAAGCGATTGGGAAGACTCGGGAAGACTTCGAAGAGGCGGTGGCCACCCAGGTGGGAACACTGAACCGGCAAATGCAAGACGTTCTCACACTTCTGACCGCGGTACCAGCAGCGACGCCCAGTCCACCAGGTGCTTCCCAGGTGGATCGTCCTGTTCCCACTCCCATGGCGATGGAGGTCAGACTGCCCCCCCCCCCGGAACGATACTCAGGTGAACCCGGACTCAGCCGAGCCGTCATAACCGAGTGTGAGATGCAGTTCGAGCGGTCCCCAGGCGACTTCCCCACGGAACGCTCCTGGGTGGCGTATATGGTCTCATACCTGACGGGAAGGGCCCAAGCGTGGGCGACTGCAGAATGGGCCATTAATTCCGCTACCTGTCATTCCCTCTCCGCTTTCATCGAGGCCCTGCGCACGGTGTTCGATCCGGTCTCCTCGGACCGAGAGAAGGCGCGGGAGCTGTGCCAGCTGACCCAGGGTCGAGAGACGGTCAGCGACTACGCGATCCGCTTCTGCACTCTGGCCGTGGAATGCGGGTGGAACTCGACGGCCCTGTATGATGTGCTTCTCCGGGGTTTCCGGACCCATCCAGGACCAACTCATCCCCCTCGACCTTCCCGCTGACCTCGACGCCCTCATCGCGCTGGCTATCCGCACGGATAACAGAGTGCAGGACTGGAAGAAGCAGCGCGCAAGCCGGAGCACGACCGCCTTCCCCCCCGTATCAGCGGTGGGGTCGGCACCCCTCGAGACGCACCGCCACAGGTCTAACACGGTACTGCTACCGTCTGGGACTGAACCCATGCAGCTTGGCCGGGCCAAGTTGAGTGAGGAGGAAAGGCAGTGCCGACGCCAGGAAGGCAGATGCTATTATTGCGGTGTGCATAGACATATCCTCCTCTCCTGCCCGGAGAGGAGGAACCTGACGGTAAGCACCTTCTCCGTTGTCCATCAGAAGGCTCGGGCCTTACCCATCGGCACACTTACCTGCCTAGGAAAGGTCACCAAACTTAGTGTGTTAATTGACTCCGGGGCTGATGAGAGTTTGATTGACTGGGGTTTTGCTTGGAGACTAGGGGTAAAGACCGAACTGCGAGACACGACCGTGAAGGCCAAGGTGCTCAATGGTCAAGCACTCTTTGATATATCCCATGTAACCGAACCCCTCTCGCTGTCTTTCGGGAATCACCATGAGAAAGTAAGACTGCATGTAGTAACCTCCCCCATGAATCCGCTTATACTCGGGCATCCGTGGTTAAAACGCCACAACCCAACCATGGACTGGGAGTCCGGCTAGATAAGGGGATGGGGACCCCAGTGCCAAGTGTCATGTATCGAGCCTAACCCCCCGAGAAGTTCTACACAAGATTCAAACCCCGACTCTGTTCCTCCTGCCCCAAACCCCGAAACCCCGGATCTGACCGGAGTTCCCGTATGTTACCATCAACTCGCGGAGGTATTTAGCAAAGTCAAGGCTAGCTCTCTACTGCCCCACCGGCCTTACGACTGCACCATAGAACTTTTGCCCGGAGCTACTATACCCAAGGGGAGACTTTATTCCCTTTCGGGACCCGAAAAGCAGGCGCTAAATGATTAGCTTTGTTGAATGAAGGTGGGGTTGATCAGACCATCGTCATCTTCCGCGGGGGCCGGTTTCTTCTTTGTGGGCAAAAAGGACGGTACCCTACGCCCCTGCATAGACTACAGTCAGATCAGATTGTAAACAGATCACAATTAAGAATCGATATCCCCTTCCACTCATGTCAGCCGTATTCGATCAATTGCAGCAAGCTCGGGTGTTCACCAAGCTAGATTTGCGTAACGCCTACCACCTCGTGCGCATATGGGAGGACGATGAATGGAAGACGGGATTCAACACTTTGAGTACCTCATAATGCCATTTGGCCTCACCAGTGTACCCACCGTTTTCCAGGCCATGATTAATGACGTACTGAGAGACTTTATAGATCATTTTGTTTATGTGTATTTGGATGATATCCTGATCTATTCCCCAGATTTGGAGACCCATGAGTCTCATGTTAAGTCGGTCCTGCAACACCTCCTTGATCATCGACTTTACGTAAAAGCCGAAAAAAGCGAGTTCCACGTCAAGACTATGTCCTTCTTTGGCTTCATCATTGCCCCTGGTAAGGTACAGATGGACCCGGCAAAAGTAAGCGCGGTGACACAATGGCCTATACCTGATAGCCGCAAGAAAGTGCAGCAATTTCTTGGCTTTGCTAACTTTTATAGGCGGTTCATCAGGGGCTTCAGCGCCACAGTGGCTCCACTGCATGCTCTAACTTCCCCGACAGTTCCGTTCTGTTGGACGGCGAAGGCAGAGGCCGCCTTCCAGGAGTTCAAGAAGCGATTCAGCTCCGCCCCGACCCATCTTGCCAGTTCGTGGTGGAGGTTGACGCCTCCAGTCAGGGAATCGGCGCCGTCTTGTCACAAAGGTCTCAAGCAGACAACAAGTTTCATCCGTGCGCATTCCTGTCCCGACGGTTGACGCCCGCTGAACAGAACTACGACGCGGGGGATCGAGAATTGTTGGCGGTAAAACAGGCCCTTGAAAAATGGAGACACTGGCTGGAGGGAGCCCAACAACCCTTCTTGGTTTGGACTGATCACAAGAACCTCCAGTATATCAAAAATGCTAAACGACTGAATTCACGCCAGGCTCGTTGGTCATTATTTCCCAGATACGGCCTCGTTCGAACTTCAGCTAGGATCCAAAACTTCCAAACTTGTCGGTTGTATTACGCATGTATTGCATGAACCTACGGCGAGTTTTGGTCGGAAACAGCTGTTCATCCACTGTAAGTGAATCGTGTGGAATAAGTCGTCTGGCTCTTCTCAACAAATCCATCCAAAACCCATGACAACAAAATTTGACAACAAAGTTTTTTTCACTCACTCTTCAGGAGTAGAACGCACATCAAAATGGACTGTTTTATTTTTCTGGATTTCACAAGGCATTTCTAGACGAAAGGCTTGTCATTCATATTTTTCTGACCACAGAAAATCTAGTGGAAAGTTATTGGCATTCATACACCCTCTCAAGTACAACAACCCAATAAATGCATCAGGCTCATCATTTTAAACATAGACTCAACGTCATTCATCTCTTGGGATTGCTCCCTCAGGAAGTTCTGGTTCCAGTAGCTCACACAGAAAGTACAAAAGAGAACATTGCACGAGTAACAAAGAGGAGAGTAATACATAAAGTGCATAGCAATAAATAAAGTGTTGAGTAATAAGTAAATAAATAAACAAACAATATCAATACATAATAGTCGGCAAGTAATAAAGGACAGGGGGTCTTCGGTTTACGACGTCGATCCAGCCTGCTTAGTCTCTTTTGAAGGCTGCCTTTGAGCGCTACTTTGACTTTGTTCTCTTCATCTTGATACTAAAAAGGCAATTACAACTCGTCACAACGTCACTCCGCCAGGATATCGTCACCTGGTAATGTTCTCCCTACCAACCCGGGACGTACGCGCTAACATGACGTGCGTGTTAACATGACATGCTTGCTAGCATGACACACGCTAACAACATGCGCGCTAATATGCGAAGTGCAACAGTAACGTGTTGCATCGGTGGAGCGTCAATTGACGCAAGCCGCCGTTAGTGGTAGATAAAAAAAAAACTAAAAAAAAAAAGAAAACGGAATCCCGTTCACGCAGAAAGCACGTCTTTTAGAAAGTCTTGGAAGGGGAAAAAAAATCAGAGCCATGCATACGAGTGTATCGGAAAATTCATTCGGGAAATACGTACTAAGATACACGTGTTTGCATTTGGGAATAACATTATTGTTCCGGGTGAAAATTAATACAATATCATTCACCGTGTATTTTTTGTTGTGTCATGACCCTTCCTCTGCTTACTGCCGGTGGCTTTGTTCCATTGTGCTAATGTACAACTTTTATGTTACTTATGTTATGTTAGATGGAGAACGGGTTGACGGTAGTTTTGCAGCACCATGTTACTGAGGAACGCAGAAGGAGAAAAAGAATAAACGACACGCCGTTGCGGAGTCAAAAGAAGAAACTGTGTATTGTCTGTTTTATTCTACGATTACATCCATTTAAAATGAAATATGATGGGAAAAAAAGATGTTCATGACCAAACCGCTTTAGACAGAAAGTCGTGTAGCATCGAAGTGCGTAAAATTGAGGCTTAGCTGTATTTGGTTGTGCAGTGCCACATTATTTGGCTTTTTCTTCATTGGCTACTATTCTATTTTGTCTTCCTAGGCATGTGTCATGAGATGAACTCACACAAGTTTGATCAGAAAGGGTTATGTTCCTCCCTTTTTTTCACTTCTGCCTGCATCAAAAACAGTGCCGATGCTTGGTGTCCATGCTTCATACAGGGACAGTGTGTCAGTGCGCCAGGCAGCACAGATGGAAACAGTTCAAGCATGAGCTGTTGCAAAACACATTGCGGGTATGAATGGGTGTGTGAATAGGTGAATGAGACTTGGTAAAGGGCTTTGACAATCATGGTGTAGAAAAAAAGAACTATATAAGTGAAATTCATTTGCTGTTTACCCTTCTTATGTTGTTAAGCAAACAAATAATAAAAGCATGATAATGGCACCCTCAAAAAACTGCGAAACAGCAAGACTACAAAAGGTGAACCGCATTATAGCGAGGGAACACTGTATACATTATCAATCTTATTCAATGGCTAATCATCAGTCAAATAAGACAGAGATGCTGTCCATAGTAAGTTTTGAGTGACGTCACACTGGTCATTACTCAAATATTGCCCTGAGTCCTAAATGCCGCGATGCACAGGGGCCAACCAGAAATCTTTCAGTGGTGTGGCCAAGGTGACACAACGCCACCATGAAGGGTGACGGTGCAGGGTTTGATTCTGGCTCTGGGCATCCTGTGTGGAGTTTGTATGTATGTTCTCGCTGTGCATACATGGGTTTCCTTGGGTACCTCGGTTTACTCCCACATTCCAAAAACAAACATGGTAGGCCAATCAACCACTCCGAATTATCTGTAGGTGATTGTGAGTGTAAATGGTTGTTCGATGATATATGTGCCTTGTGATTGGTTTCAGCCAATTCAGGGTGTACCCCTCTACCGTCCAAAGACTGCTGATATAGGCACAAGCACCCCAGAGACCCTCATGAGAATAAGAGGTAGGCAAGATAAGTGAATGAATGATAATCAAGCAGATACACATCTAAGTACAAAGCAACATTTTACTTAGCTTAATATAATGCCATTTTTGTGCAGTGGGTTTGTTTTCACATTCATATTTTCCTTCTATGTCATGGACTGATTCACAAGATACCAGCTAATCAGTGATCGATTGTTACAAACAGCCAACACCATTTTGCACACTACGATCAATGGCTCATTCAAATCATATCTAAAAGGTACAATGAAACAAAAGTCTCTTACTTCTGCACAATTCTAAATGTTGCTTTTTACTTAGGCTCATTCTTGCTTGTAGTATCAGTGAGTGTGCAAAAATGCTGCTTGCTGTGTGTGAATATTATTTCATGAAACCATGACTGTGGATGGTATGATAAGCAATCACTTCTCAGCCATGTTGTTTACTTGCTGTGATGTAAAAGTAATTATTTTGATTGATGTTGACTGTAAAAATGGAATGTTGTTTATTATTTTGGAGTTTGCATAACCAGATCAATTGCATGTTTATTCTTTAAATATGTAGTAAATACAAAAAAATATATGGAAGTGCACCAGGGGTCCAAGTATACTGCATCCAAGTGAAAAGAACAAAAAAAATCACAGATATAAGCTATTTCACTTAAGTAAAGCATACCTTACCTAAAAATTAACTTTTTTCTAAAATTATTTTATACTTGTTTCATTCAGATTTTCTTTTTAAATCAAAATACAAATACAAAGTCAGTCGATATATCTACGTCACTATTGTGTTATCGATTGTGCGTAAAAACGATCATATTTGTTTTTACTGTCGTAAACAAGGTCACCTCATTTTGAATTGTCCAGGATTGCAAAAGAGGGAGCAGGACCACTCAGACAGAATTGGGGCAACACAGAAAAAGAGCGTTGGCCTAATAAATAACTACTTCCATCCCAAGGGAGGAAACTGTCAATAAATGTTTCAAACCATTTACATACGATAGTTTGGTTTTACTATCAGCGAAGCAAAATGACCAGAAGTTGATAAGAAATGTTGCTTTACACTGCCTGCTCCCAATCGATTATCCTTGCTGACACTCTGTCCTTTTCAGGTGACTCGCCCTGTGATTATAGTACTGTTAGAGCACAGGTGTCAAACTCAGGGCCCGGGTCCAGATACGGCCCGCCACATCATTTTATGTGGCCCGCGAAGACAAATTGTGCATCAAATTCGTGTGTCTTTACTAGAATTGCAAATTGTCTTCACTTTTAATAATATCTTTTTTTTTAAATATTTGACCAGTATTTACTCGTCTGATTTGAAAACGAGTTATTTGTCAGTTTGTTTTGTAGCTTTTACTGTATATAATATGAGGTGCTCATACATTTATTTGGGCTGACAGTCATAATGGCCCTCCGAAAGAAGCTATGACTACAATCCGGCCCGCGAAAAAAATGAGTTTGACACCCCTGTGTTAGAGGGTGTGGAAATGGCATATGTGCTTCTTCAATACATACATTTACGCTGTGAATTAGTGGATTGTGATTTTCCAATAGCAGCATTTATTTGTAGTATTCCCACAAAATATCATGAGTCGTAACAGCAGAGTACACACCAGCCAATCACAGGGCACATGTAGACAAATACACTCATTCTATTTCAATCTGTAGATGTTTTTGGAACGTGGGAAGAAATTGGATTTCCTGGAGACAACCCACACAGGCATGGGTAGGCAAATTCCTTGTGGAAGCCAGTCAGAGACATTGAAATTTTTGCCCCTATTTTTGTCGAGATACACTATGTAGAATAATTAACTCTACAAATAAGCAGTCATCAGGCAAATGGCATGTTAGGCCTCTCAGTCAGCTGCTACAGACTGTCATTGAATTCAGAATTTTAGCCTCTTTCATTTCTCTCACCGGACCAACGACAGTTTTTGCTCACATACTGTGTAAGAGCTCCAAGATTAGCTGTCGACTAGGAATGAACCCAATTCTCTTGCGCAATTTATTCCCTTGTGATTTGGATACACATTTGCAACAGAGACCTCCGCTGGAGTGCCACCCTTCATCCCGTCGTGCCACTTCTCCTCGACTGTTTGCCCAGACTGTCACAAGCCCAGAGACGTGTACTGCCACTGGGGAAGGACCAATGCAACTCGCCTCTCCCAGCAGGAACACACCTGCTATCTTGCTGTCTTTTGTAGAAATCTTTGTACTTATTTCAATGGCTTTAAACTTGTTTGTTTCTATTTTGGTCTAAATCTGTATTATAGCAAGTGTGTCAAGGTGAAGTTTGAAAGGGTCCATGTGTGTGCGTGACAGTTATGTATGTTGGGGGGGGGGGGTATAATTAGTGTAGATATTGAAAAGTAATAATAATATGGATTAATGTGGGATAGATGGACTGGGGTGCATCATTGAGTGAGACAAATCCAATGCAGGAATTGGCAGTAAAAACAAGAGAAAGTCAATAGGGATTATGTGATCTGTCCCACTTTGGGAGAGGAATCTAGGATGTGGGGTAAGAGCACACCAGTGGGTCTTGATGGTGCCAGTAGTCGCATTTGGATAAGCATCAATGCACTATCCAGCAGTTGACGTAGCTTTGCAATCAACAACGTCTCAATTTAATGCATACCTACGTATATCAGAATTGACTCGAGGATGGGATTGAGGCAAAGTAACAGTGAGGTGGTAGTTTGGTCTCCTCATGTCAGCTCCTCAGCCATTTCCCTAACTCAAGGCTACGGAGTTTAGTACATTTTAGGAGTCGGCATATTGGTGCTGTAAGAAGCAAAGTCTTTGCCAGCTGAGCAAATAGTTTGCTTGTTGACATTTACACCTCACAGAGAAGGCACGGTCAGTTAAACTGCGAAGTACGAAATGGCCAGTAACCCGTTTTAAGTTTTTGTAGCAATTGTTTGTTGAAAGCACTTTCAAAAGGATTTTTTGTTTATTTAAAGGCATTCTGGGACAAGAATTTAGTTTGAAATTAAGTTAATTTTTGTTTTCAACTGCTGGTACTTAAGGACACATTTGTAGTTAATTGCAGTGTTTTTGTGCTCTTATTTATGCTGAACAGCCAAGCCAGAAGCTTTTTCTTTTGACAAAATGCTGCAATTTAACATTTTTTTTTTTTATGGGAGGGGGGGAGGGGCAGGGATTATATATTGTACATGCTATTGCACATATTTTGTAACGTTGCAGTTCAATGCAGTGCAATGCAGTTTAATAAATATAATGGAAATTAATTCAACACGTTTTTTTATTACAAATGCACTATTTAAAAATTGCAAGTCAAATACATATTGAGACAAATAGAAATGTGTTTGGCGAACAAATGTATCATTTTACATAAATTAAAGTTGTATCAACAATCGTTTTATAATCGAATTGTAGCCCCTGAATTGTAATTAAATCATGAGATTCCCACCCCTACTTGATATGCGAAGTGTTTTGTTCTAAATGATAGCCAAATATGTGAAATAATTGTATTTATAATAATTTAAATAATATAATAAATAAATAAATAAATAAATTATATATATATATATATATATATATATATATATATATATATATATATATATTTTTTTTTTTTCAAAGTCAAAGTCTCCTTTATTGTCAATAGCTCCGCATGTCAAGACACACAAAGCGATCGAAATTACGTTTCTCACTATCCCAGGGTAACAAGACAGAGTTCACAACGCACATACAAGTAAACAACACAGGAAAAATAAAACAAGAAGATGAACAATAAGAGTGATAGCACGCTAGCCGCTCCCGATCCACAGCAGAGTCCGGAAAGATGACAGTCAACCAGGCCACTGCGAACACGAGCACACAGCAGGCACGCACTGTCCGGTTCGTGGATCTTATCAGGCGAACGCAACCCATCTTGTCGTCCCGCGAACGAACGTACGCCAGTAGAATGGAAGGCACGGCTGGGCGAGGTGGGGTGGCCGCAAGCCTGGCCCGATGTCTCCGCGCTGGCCCCTCTCCCGCTGCCTCGCAGACCCGCTGCCGACGCATCCCAACAATGCTCCAGGACGGAGCAGTCCGAGCTCACGACGCAGTCCAACCGGGGGAGGAAGAGCAGGCCAGTCCGGCGTCGCTCCATGACGAAGCAGTCCGAGCGCCCTTAATCTCTCCGCGCCAAAGTCCAGAACGCCATAAAACCCACTTCCGCCGATGTTGAGCAGAACATGCCCGCCGCACTAGTAGCACGACGTATCACACGAGACGAACATACACAAAACTGCCGGACAAACACTCAGTAAACACTCACAAAACACCGAACGGGACAGAGAGTGGCCGCTGCGTGTGCACGCGCCGCCATCTAAGTAATAATAATAATTTATAATATATACTACATATATTTGCAAAAATCTGTGTTGATGTTCTCCATGCGCCCTCATCACCTTCTCCCGATCAAGTAGGCTCAGGCTGCTGTTTTCTTTACATTGCAAGTTGAGAGGGGCATCATGATTAGCGCATCCCAGCAATTGTATTGGACACAAACTGTTATCATGCTTTTATTGACATTTTTGTGACAAAAAGGCAGTCAAAGTTGTCAGGAGCACAGAAAAGGAAGAGGAGTTTATAAACCAGGCCCAAAGTAGAGGTATGGTGAGCATTAATGAACATAGCGTGACTTCATTTGGACACAACAACTTGTTGGCTAATAATAACGGCGAAGCTAAATGCAGTTATTTTATGAATCAGCTTGAATTAGATGTCAATTACCTCCACCTCCTTCTGCAATACGCATGTATCACAGAAGATTAAGCTAGTTTGTTTGTCTATTGTGAGCCATGTCTTGTCACCGTGGGATAGGGGGGAACGAAATTTCGGTTTCTTTGTGTGTCTTTGGCATGTGGAGAAATTGACAATAAAGCTGACTTTGACTTTGACTTTTGACTTTGACTTTAGTTTATGTATGTAATTACTGTAATAGCTAATTAACATTCAAAGCGAAGTTTAGTATATTCCGATATGGTCGATATAATAATCCTTTGAATGAGAAGTAAACATGTAATGTATTGCAATCTACTGCTACTACATAGAGCAGCGCTTCTCAAATAGTGGGCCGGTGCGATGCTGTTGGGGATTGACACCCCAAGAACATATAATTAGGCTACTATTCAGAGGTGGACCTATTTTCATAATATCTATAGTTACTGAGTAGAGTTGGTCGGGCGTGAAATATTTTTCTTCTTCCTTGCTGACTTCCTTAGGCGGGCCACATTGCACATTTTTACCTATATAAGGCACCGATTGCTGAGCAGGATCACGCAAGTTGCACAATGTATCCTGACTGCCAACTGAAGGCAAACGAGGCAAGGCAATCAAGTTTGCCGTTTAGGGACCAAAATAAGATAGTAATGTATTTAAAGGTATGTCTATCACAATAATATAATTCACTATGGAATACTTAGTAATGAGCAGTGTTGGGCAAGTTACTTCCAAAATGTAATATATTACATATTGGTACTTGCTTGCCTTAGAAAGTAGTACGTTTATTCACAATATTACTGTTTTTGTAGCGTAATGAGTGACTCTTGTTTAAGTTACTTATAAGTTACTTTTTGTTAAGTCGCAGATTGATTTAATAATAATTTTGACACACAAAAAGAAAATGTGAAGTATGCGACCATAATGTTGATGGTAAAATTGACTTGTAATGAGGATCTTTACTAAAAAGTGTTGGGTATAATGTTATATGTTTAGACTCTATGGTGCGGATTGATAAGATTTATTTTTTTTACTATACAATAAATAGTGGAACCAATTTTGATACTGAGTTAATATTGATATTATCAATATTTGGATTGATCACCCCATCAGTTTTCCAGTCCACTACCCTCTGATATGCAGATTCACCTTTGTTGGCACACCAGATGAGTAAGTGAAGTCAATTTGACAGCTGGGTGTATACTTGTAGAAAAAATTGGAGAGAGGACACATCCGTTGGTGCTGATGATGTGATGTGATGTTTAATGAAGTGATAAAAAAACAAAAGAAGGCGGCTCGGTGGCGCACTGGGTAGCCCGTCCGCCTCACAGTTAGGAGGGTGCGGGTTCGATTCCACCTCCGGCCCTCCCTGTGCGGAGTTTGCATGTTCTCCCTGAGCCCGCGTGGGTTTTCTCCGGGCACTCCGGTTTCCTCCCACATCCCAAAAACATGCTTGGTAGGCCGATTGATCACTCCAAATTGTCCCTAGGTGTGAGTGCGAGTGCGAATGGTTGTTTGTCTCTGTGTGCCCTGCGATTGGCTGGCAACCGGTTCAGGGTGTCCCCCGCCTTCTGCCCGATGACGGCTGGGATAGGCTCCAGCACGCCCGCGACCCCCGTCGGGACTAAGCGGTTCAGAAAATGGATGGATGGATGGAAGTTAGTTACTGAAATACAATTCCTGTATAGTGTCATTTAAATCCAATGATAATGGAAATGTATTTCAACTGTGATTATTGGATTCATTTGGCCATGAAAGTCTCAGCTCCTTGCCAGTCTGTGTTAGGATAATAGGGATGGTTAGATTTCAGAGAGTGGGAGAATGCACACAGCCAGAGAAGTATGCACCTTTTCTGACTTTAGCATGTGGGAAAATATGGCCCACAGACTATCAGATAATATTGGCCCTGTCACAACTCATCCTCGGTTGCTGTATTGTGTCTTTATGTTACCATGGTTTCTGTTTGCGTTGCCCCTCCCCTCCTGTGTTACCTCAATCAATGTAACCACAGTCACCTGCCTCGTGTTTCGTGTTTTGCACTTAAGTCCTGTCTGCCCCTCACTCCGTTGTCGGATCATTGTTGTCGTCATGTCTTAATGTCGTCACATATGTTGTCTTCTTGTCTCACGTCCCAGTCAGTCAGTCCAGTTATTGTTTTGTTAAGTCATGTCAGTTTACCGATTCTGTTAGTTTGTTCCCTTCAATAAACCCTGGTCCAAGCTGCACTTGGTCGCCCTGCTCCATCCGATCCGTGACAGGCCCATTATTATCGGTATGGGTGATTTACTGCATCCTCTATGACGATGGGAGAGAATACATTATCAACTGGTCACCTGTCAATTGGCAGGGCACACACAGTCAAACAACTATCCACAGTCACATCTGTGGACAATTTACGGTGGTTTAACATGCATGATCAGGGAATATGGGAGGAAACTGGTGTACCTTAGGGAAAACCCATGTCAGCACAGCAAGATTGCACAAACACCACACAGGAAAGCTGGAGCTGAGATTCAAACCAACAATCTCAGCACTTAGGGCATACCTGAGGCTCCTCAAGAAAATCATCTCACTGTTAAGGCTGTGTATTACAAAGTGCAAACAGTTAAGATAGGTTCCTGTAAGTGAAAGTTTCTTTCATGCCAAGAAAGCAGCTTTTAAATACACACTGAGCACTAAATGTACTGTAATTGTTGATGTTCAACACATTTTCTACACTGTAATACACACAATTTAGGGAAATAAAAAATGGCTTATGGCTAAAAATGGTGTCCCCTTTACCTTTCGGACATCATATTGATTTCCGCAGTTAGTCGGTTCTCGCGAATGTGACTCTATGTAAAATGTTGGGTTCGTCATTTTTATGTTGAGTATTATCCATGTGAAACTAATTTTACGATGACGGCATATTTACGTATATATTATGACATTTAGCTGCAACCAGAGGTCAGACATTTGAGAAGCTGACAGCCTGATGCCAAGTTAGTTAGGAAATGGAGGAAACGGCACATAGAAATCATAATCCTTGTCTCTGCCGTAGTCAAGCTTTCCTCTTTCTCCAAAAATGCAGTATTGCTCTTCATTTTGTCCGCATGATTCTATTCTTCTTCTAGAGCCACCCAAGCCTAGTTTGTCTGCTGTACTAACTGTCTGATTAAAAAAATAAAACAAGGGGAAGATGGAGATACATACAAAAAATTGTGCTGCCTCTTTTGGCATGTGTTTACCAACTTGAAATATCATTTTCAGATTAGTTCAGCTCCTGAGATGGCAACTTCTGTACATGTATTTATCTGCCCACATTCACAACAAACGATAGAGCCTGCATTTTCAGGTGCAATAAGCCCCTTCCCTTGTTAGAGTAGCAAGTATACTGAGGCTTTTCATCATTTCTTGCAGCTAACCCTTGGGACAAACGGGGTTGTCTGAACAAAGCTACAGTGGAAAAAAACACAACAAAAGTGGAGAGAACTATGTATCAATGCTTCATTTCAAAACCTGCAAGGATGTTCTTTTAGCATGGAATAGTCACAAGCATTCCATTTAGTTTGAATAGTAAAAGTTGGGTACATGAATTGGAGATTAAAGACAGAACCTATCAAAGCAAACTTGATACCTTCTGTTAGAGATTTGCTCACTCCAACTTATTTTGCAAGAACCAAGTAAGTTATTTTAGACACCTGCAGGTGGAGAGTTCACTCGCTCCAGGAATGAAGTCTGAGAACCCTCCCAACTGCAAGGACATATTTATTAAAAGAAAGAGTGGGGGCTGGTGTAGACTGAATAGGAAGCCCAAAACATATCAGGGGGAACTTTTACGACCTTGTGTAGGATGAGACAAGGTAGGTTATTTATTACCGGTTGCATTCCAACATAATCATACGATAAGGATAATCTGAAAAACCCTAACACCTTCTGTGTTTAATCATGACAATTACTGAGGTGTTTTACCGCTGCAGTATTTATTTATTAAATAATTTATTTATCTATTTATTTATTTTGAATAAACTCTTTTGAGCTGCTAGCCATGTTAAAATGCTGTTCTCACCAAAAACACACCCCAAAGTTTTGTCCATTGACCCATCTTGGAGTATTTCTTGTCATTCATGCCATGTTGGAAAGGGGGCACGTGCTTGTCATTCCTGTAGCGTAGAGCACTGACTATCAAACGCACTGAATTTCTCTGTTATTGGTGACTTACTGACTTCAGAATGGCTAAAGATTGCTGTGTTGCGTGCTGTAATGCCAGAATATTTGATGCTGCATCAGCAGTTCTCCCCTTTGTGAGCCCTCGTGAGCCGTCACCTTATCATGGTGGAGGGTTTTGCGTGTCTCATTGATCCTAAGAGCGAAGTTGGCTGAGGCTATATGCCCCTGGGAGGGTCACCTATAGCAAACAGATCCTAGGTCAGTGTTTCTTAACCCGGGTTCGGTGAGTCGGTCTCAGGGGTTCGGCAGAGCCTCCACTGCAGAGGTCCGAACACACCTGATTTATAAATTTGTGATAACACTTATCTGAACTGCTCTCGCAAAGGCAACAGCAGAAGTCACACTGATTTGCAGGTATGTAATTTGTTGTGAATTCATGCATTGTGTTGGTTTTGTTCTTTGAACAAGGGGTTGTTCATGCACGGCTCATTTTGTGCACCAGTAAAAAACATCTACATATGTCTTGAATTCATCCATCCATCCATTTTCTGAACCGCTTAGTCCCCACGGGGGTCGCGGGCGTGCTGGAGCCTATCCCAGCCGTCATCGGGCAGTAGGCGGGGGACACCCTGAACCGGTTGCCAGCCAATCGCAGGGCACACAGAGACAAACAACCATTCGCACTCGCACTCACACATAGGGACAATTTGGAGTGATCAATCGGCCTACCAAGCATGTTTTTGGGATGTGGGAGGAAACCGGAGTGCCCGGAGAAAACCCACGCGGGCTCGGGGAGAACATGCAAACTCCGCACAGGGAGGGCCGGAGGTGGAATCGAACCCGCACCCTCCTAACTGTGAGGCGGACGTGCTACCCAGTGCGCCACCGAGCCGCCCTGTCTTGAATTCGGAAAAAAAAAAAAAAATATATATATATATATATATATATATATATATATATATATATATATATATATATATATATATATATATATATATATATCACTAAAGAGGAGTTCGGTGAATGCGCATATGAAACTGGTGGGGTTCTTTACAAAGTTAAGAACCACTGTCCTAGGTGAAGGTACAGACAAAGCACAGCTCAAAGAACCCTTATGATCATAAAAAATATTTGTCCACGAGTTCCAAGATTTTATAAACAAAGGGCTTTTGGGGGTTAATACGATTGTACATGAGTAGTGGATAAAACAGTTTATTGTTTGTCTGGCTTGTACCGTATTGGCCCGAATATAAGATGGCCCTGATTATAAGCCGACCCTTGTTTCAAGACTCAAGTTTGAAAAAAGACTTTTTGAACACCAAATTTTATTTTTATACAGAAAATAATTACAGTTCATCTGAAACAAATGATTATAACAATATATTCGAGAAAAAAGCATGTTATTTTGCCTCATTCAAATGCAAAACTGTCTATCACATCTTAATATCTCAACATTTAAATATGTAAACTAAAGTGCAATCACATTTGTAAATTAATGGCTTCTGGTTTTTGAAATGTAAATAAACCAATCTACTGTGATAAAACAACAAAATTGCAAAAACTGCATTAACCATCAAAGTGAAGTCTAACTGTAACTATTGTCTTGAAACAAATCTGAATAAGGAAAAACATTGCAATAAAATAATGCAAACTGCTACCGCTATTGTTGGGGAGCCTGAGGACTGTATAGGCGGTTGGCTCGGATAGTTATGCTCTTTTCGTCCCCGGGTGTCGGTCAGAACACAGGAGGGAAGGCATGGTTCAGTTTTGATTGCTTTACTGAATTATTGGCAAAAAAGTAACAGGCACTGTGGCTCATAAGGGCATATAGGCAAACTGGCAAAAGGGTATAGGATGTGAGAGCAGGTGTGTGTAGTGTACAAGGGTGAGTCTTTGGGTGTGTGAATGTGATTCTTGTGTGTATGATTATTGTATGGAGCGTGTGAAAAGTGTATGGTGTGTGTGTGTGTGTGTGTGTGTGTGTGTGTGTGTGTGTGTGTGTGTGTGTGTGCGTGTGCGTGTGCGTGTGTGTGTGTGTGTGTGTGTGTGTGTGTGTGTGTGTGTGTGTGTGTGTGTGTACTTGTTTTTATTAGTATGGGGGGTCCGAAGACAGGGAGCCCACCAACAAAGTGGGGCCCTGTGTCGTTGTGGGGTCCAAAATCATGGACCCCACTCGGGAAACCACTCTAAAACAGCTTGAAATGCTCTAACAACATGCCTCACGAATTTTTTTCACTTACCCCTCATGGTCGCAATGTTGAGAATTGTGTGTGTGAAGTGTGTGTGCTCAGTAGCGGCCCCCCGACCATGGCAAGTGGTATTGCAAGTATACACACTACCGGAAGTGTGTGTGATTCAACCAATCAGGGCACCTCGTGATCCGAGTGTTGATTAAGAAAATAAAATGCTATTTCCTGTAGATTTAAACCAGGTAATTATTATTTTAGTAACCATAGCAGCTAAAATAATACTGTAAACATAAAATTCCTGCATTACAATTGCAATTTATCTACGTTATTTAATATTCATTACACTTGCTTTATAAAAATACGCTCATTCTATTAGGCTTATTTTAAAAACTGTCTCGTGCATTTTTCATGTTCTAAACATAAAAATAAAGGTATAAATAAATAGTAATTTATTCTTTACCATCAGTTTACATATTAGTTAAATCAGCATCTCGTGCATTTTTCATGTTCTAAACATAAAAATAAAGGTATAAATAAATAGTAATTTATTCTTTACCATCAGTTTACATATTAGTTAAATCAGCAGGTATTGCATGTGTTAGCTTCATGCGGCTAAAACCACCAGCTTAACGTCACTTCGCCACGTGTGACGCCGCCAGACTGAGACTGCTCCGCGACGAAGACACGCTGCTCATAACGAAACACAACATACACGGTGAGTAAATCAACTGCATGTAAATACTAAGTACAAGAAACTGATGTAGAAATGCTTTTTGTCCAGACCCCGAGGGGTTTATATGCAATGATTATGGCTTCGGATTCGGTATATTGTCACTCGGATGGCGTAACGTTTTCCCCTCAGACAGTCCGGCTTTTTAACTTGTTATTCATCTTAGCTTGCAGTGGTTTTAAAAACAATGGTGTAAAAGAGAACGACAGAATGTATAATTGATCCGTGTTATATTCAGGATGATTTCGATGTGCTAATGTTTCATAATTGCTAAGCCCAGAACCGGACTCTGGCCGTAATTGCCGAAACCACTTCAAAACTCGTCAAACACGTGTGTGCTCAGTGTTATGATATATCTGCATGTCTTCTGTATTTCTCGGTGGTTTTCTATCATGTAAGAATGCTTTCTTTAAATAACACAAGCATTCTGACGCAAATAAAACTATCCGGAAACTAGCTTATTGGCTAATTAGCTACCGCTAATCAGGATGCTACGTTCACTTTTCAAACACAAACATAATAAAAACGAGTTGGTAGCTCCTGAAAAGTATAACGAGTTATACTGGTAAAACTATTGAAATAACTTTTCTTTGGATGCAGCACCTGGTTGGAACTGTGACTAGTTAAAAGTAACAAAGCTCAGCTTCAAACCGACAAACATTTTCATTAATATATCAGTATTTTCTGAAAAATATTCTTTCTTTAATCACTCTTGTTCTGTTAGTTCTCAGGCCAGGCTTATTCCTTCAGTCTTTATACAGTGGATGATTACAAATCTTTTAAAATTAATATAGAGTGCTTGTTAAAGTTCTCTCTGCCATGTTTTGAATTATTTTTTAGAGCCAGAAATGTCCAAAAGGAAAGCAAGAAAAAAGCCTGCTGATGAAGCAGCCTTTTACATTTAATCCTCAAAGGACAAACCTGGACTAGTGGAAAGATTTATTGATGATCAAAAAGGTAATAAACTCCTTTTTAGACCATTTATCCATTAAGTATATATTTATTTATTTTATAAAACAACACAAAAAACAATCAAATTCAGATTGGTTGTTGTATTTCTGTTTCTAAGCGAGAACTTAGTATTAAAATTGTAAGATAACACCACAATTATTTGGTTAAAGGTGTATCTTAAAGAAATATTTTCTCATAACCAATGGTTTTATATAAAATGTCCTTGCAGGAAGAGGCGTGTTTGCTACCCAGCACTTTGAACAAGGAGAGTTCATCTTATAATACAGGGGTCAACTTCTGTCAGTAGAAAAATGCCAAACAAGCAAGTACTCTGAAAAGGAGAGTACATTTCTCTTTGACTTTGAATGGCAGAATCATTACTGGTGGTATGTATATCCAAATATTTTCTATACAATAATTATGAACTCTAGAAAGAGACTGGAATAAAATACCCTAAATTAGTGAGTCACTCAGAAGCAATATTTCAATAACACATCAGGATTGTGGCATTAACAATTTTTTTTATTTAGTGCTATGACGTTCAAAAAGACATTGTTTCCCTCTCAACTTTTCTTTTGAAATGTTGCAAGTTTTTATTTCTGTAAGCCAACTTTTATTTTACTAAAAAACTAGTTATATGATACAAAATGTTTGATTTCTGTTTTTTCTTTCCTAGTATTGATGCATCAACAGAGGATGGCTCTCTTGGAAGATTAGTGAATGACAACCACAAGTCTCCAAACTGCACCATGAAAAAAATAGTAAATGACGAGCCCCATTTGTGCCTTTTTGCCATCAAAAACATAGAAATGGGAACTGAAATCAATTACAACTATGGTGATTCTAAATGGCCATGGCGTGAAAAAGTAAGTCAGTAAGATCAAGTATGCAAGTTGGAATATTAATTTGTTATTAAAAAAAGGAAGATTTTTGTCTCTTTTATTTGAATTACTCTCAGTATGATGTTGGTAAGTTATTTGTGGTTTTGATTCCAGGTGACAGGCTCTCAGGCTCCTGTTGACGGTGCGCTGCCTGAACCAGCCAGAACTTGGCAGGACTCTGGCCCTGATGATAACATCAAACAAGATGCCAGCCAACAGGTAACATTCAGTTAGACTTTGTTGTAAGAAATAAACTTTGTAGACCTTTTCTTGTTCTCTTAGTTTACAGCTTTTAGTTGGAAAGCTGTTCTTTAGTCAGAAGGTACCTTAAACAGCATTCAGCCAACCATTGGATCACATGGTTTTAGTGGTTCTCCTCATAGAGCCCAAACGAACCAGTGGCACACACACCTATAGAAGGATTGTTGAAACATGCGCCCATGGGTGTCCAACCAAGCCAATCATTCACACACACATAACAGATTTCTGATGGCTACTTGTGGGGCCCTCCGTATGGATCTAAAGTTGTCTTGGTTATTCCAACCAAGCCAATCATTCACACACACACAATAACAGATTTCTGATGGCTACTTGTGGGGCTCTCCGTATGGATCGAAAGTTGTCTCATGTTTTTAGATCATATTTTGGTTATGGACATTATGGAGGCTGATTATATTACAGCTATAGTTCCACACATCCTCAACAGCAAAACGACTAAAGTGTCATGCTGAAGGATGCTCCACTACATCCATAAAGATGCTGTTATAGGACCTGATTAGACATCAGGTCTGACTGGAACACTTTAGTTAGAAAAGCTTGTTTGGTTTTGGGGACTAACTTCACATGATTTAACTATACAGGTCTTGAGTCTGTCATTTGTGGTGTCTGTATGATGTTGGTAAGTTATTTGTGGTTTTAATTCCAGGTGACAGGCTCTCAGGCTCCTGTTGACGGTGCTCTGCCTGAACCAGCCAGAACTTGGCAGGACTCTGACCCTGATGATAACATCAAACAAGATGCCAGCCAACAGGTAACATTCAGTTAGACTTTGTTGTAAGAAATCAACTTTGTAGACCTTTTCCTGTTCTCTTAGTTTACAGCTTTTAGTTGGAAAGCTGTTCTTTAGTCAGAAGGTACCTTAAACAGCATTCAGCCAACCATTGGATCACACGGTTTTAGTGATTCTCCTCATAGAGCCCAAACGAACCAGTGGCACACACACCTAATTGTATAGAAGGATTGTTAAAACATGCGCCCATGGGTGTCCAACCAAGCCAATCATTCACACACACAACAGATTTCTGATGGCTACTTGTGGGGCCCTCCGTATGGATCTAAAGTTGTCTTGGTTATTCCAACCAAGCCAATCATTCACACACACACACAATAACAGATTTCTGATGGCTACTTGTGGGGCCCTCCGTATGGATCGAAAGTTGTCTCATGTTTTTAGATCATATTTTGGTTATGGACATTATGGAGGCTGATTATATTACAGCTATAGTTCCACACGTCCTCAACAGCAAAACGGCTAAAGTGTCATGCTGAAGGATGCTCCACTACATCCATAAAGATGCTGTTATAGGACCTGATTAGACATCAGGTCTGACTGGAACACTTTAGTTAGAAAAGCTTGTTTGGTTTTGGGGACTAACTTCACATGATTTAACTATACAGGTCTTGAGTCTGTCATTTGTGGTGTCTGTATGATGTTGGTAAGTTATTTGTGGTTTTAATTCCAGGTGACAGGCTCTCAGGCTCCTGTTGACGGTGCGCTGCCTGAACCAGCCAGAACTTGGCAGGACTCTGACCCTGATGATAACATCAAACAAGATGCCAGCCAACAGGTAACATTCAGTTAGACTTTGTTGTAAGAAATAAACTTTGTAGACCTTTTCTTGTTCTCTTAGTTTACAGCTTTTAGTTGGAAAGCTGTTCTTTAGTCAGAAGGTACCTTAAACAGCATTCAGCCAACCATTGGATCACACGGTTTTAGTGGTTCTCCTCATAGAGCCCAAACGAACCAGTGGCACACACACCTATAGAAGGATTGTTGAAACATGCGCCCATGGGTGTCCAACCAAGCCAATCATTCACACACACATAACAGATTTCTGATGGCTACTTGTGGGGCCCTCCGTATGGATCTAAAGTTGTCTTGGTTATTCCAACCAAGCCAATCATTCACACACGCACAACAGATTTCTGATGGCTACTTGTGGGGCCCTCCGTATGGATCAAAGGTTGCCTCATGTTTTTAGATCATATTTTGGTTATGGACATTATGGAGGCTGATTATATTACAGCTATAGTTCCACACATCCTCAACAGCTAAACGGCTGAAGTGTCATGCTGAAGGATGCTCCACTACATCCATAAAGATGCTGTTATAGGACCTGATTAGACATCAGGGCTGACTGGAACACTTTAGTTAGAAAAGCTTGTTTGGTTTTGGGGACTAACTTCACATGATTTAACTATACAGGTCTTGAGTATGTCATTTGTGGTGTCTGTATGATGTTGGTAAGTTATTTGTGGTTTTAATTCCAGGTGACAGGCTCTCAGGCTCCTGTTGACGGTGCGCTGCCTGAACCAGCCAGAACTTGGCAGGACTCTGACCCTGATGATAACATCAAACAAGATGCCAGCCAACAGGTAACATTCAGTTAGACTTTGTTGTAAGAAATAAACTTTGTAGACCTTTTCTTGTTCTCTTAGTTTACAGCTTTTAGTTGGAAAGCTGTTCTTTAGTCAGAAGGTACCTTAAACAGCATTCAGCCAACCATTGGATCACACGGTTTTAGTGGTTCTCCTCATAGAGCCCAAACGAACCAGTGGCACACACACCTATAGAAGGATTGTTGAAACATGCGCCCATGGGTGTCCAACCAAGCCAATCATTCACACACACATAACAGATTTCTGATGGCTACTTGTGGGGCCCTCCGTATGGATCTAAAGTTGTCTTGGTTATTCCAACCAAGCCAATCATTCACACACACACAACAGATTTCTGATGGCTACTTGTGGGGCCCTCCGTATGGATCTAAAGTTGTCTTGGTTATTCCAACCAAGCCAATCATTCACACACACACTAACAGATTTCTGATGGCTACTTGTGGGGCCCTCCGTATGGATCAAAAGTTGTCTCATGTTTTTAGATCATATTTTGGTTATGGACATTATGGAGGCTGATTATATTACAGCTATAGTTCCACACATCCTCAACAGCAAAACGGCTAAAATGTCATGCTGAAGGATGCTCCACTACATCCATAAAGATGCTGTTATAGGACCTGATTAGACATCAGGTCTGACTGGAACACTTTAGTTAGAAAAGCTTGTTTGGTTTTGGGGACTAACTTCACATGATTTAACTATACAGGTCTTGAGTCTGTCATTTGTGGTGTCTGTATGATGTTGGTAAGTTATTTGTGGTTTTAATTCCAGGTGACAGGCTCTCAGGCTCCTGTTGACGGTGCTCTGCCTGAACCAGCCAGAACTTGGCAGGATTCTGACCCTGATGATAACATCAAACAAGATGCCAGCCAACAGGTAACATTCAGTTAGACTTTGTTGTAAGAAATAAACTTTGTAGACCTTTTCTTGTTCTCTTAGTTTACAGCTTTTAGTTGGAAAGCTGTTCTTTAGTCAGAAGGTACCTTAAACAGCATTCAGCCAACCATTGGATCACATGGTTTTAGTGGTTCTCCTCATAGAGCCCAAACGAACCAGTGGCACACACACACCTATACAAGGATTGTTGAAACATGCGCCCATGGGTGTCCAACCAAGCCAATCATTCACACACACATAACAGATTTCTGATGGCTACTTGTGGGGCCCTCCGTATGGATCTAAAGTTGTCTTGGTTATTCCAACCAAGCCAATCATTCACACACACACAATAACAGATTTCTGATGGCTACTTGTGGGGCCCTCCGTATGGATCGAAAGTTGTCTCATGTTTTTAGATCATATTTTGGTTATGGACATTATGGAGGCTGATTATATTACAGCTATAGTTCCACACATCCTCAACAGCAAAACGGCTAAAGTGTCATGCTGAAGGATGCTCCACTACATCCATAAAGATGCTGTTATAGGACCTGATTAGACATCAGGGCTGACTGGAACACTTTAGTTAGAAAAGCTTGTTTGGTTTTGGGGACTAACTTCACATGATTTAACTATACAGGTCTTGAGTATGTCATTTGTGGTGTCTGTATGATGTTGGTAAGTTATTTGTGGTTTTAATTCCAGGTGACAGGCTCTCAGGCTCCTGTTGACGGTGCGCTGCCTGAACCAGCCAGAACTTGGCAGGACTCTGACCCTGATGATAACATCAAACAAGATGCCAGCCAACAGGTAACATTCAGTTAGACTTTGTTGTAAGAAATAAACTTTGTAGACCTTTTCTTGTTCTCTTAGTTTACAGCTTTTAGTTGGAAAGCTGTTCTTTAGTCAGAAGGTACCTTAAACAGCATTCAGCCAACCATTGGATCACACGGTTTTAGTGGTTCTCCTCATAGAGCCCAAACGAACCAGTGGCACACACACCTATAGAAGGATTGTTGAAACATGCGCCCATGGGTGTCCAACCAAGCCAATCATTCACACACACATAACAGATTTCTGATGGCTACTTGTGGGGCCCTCCGTATGGATCTAAAGTTGTCTTGGTTATTCCAACCAAGCCAATCATTCACACACACACAACAGATTTCTGATGGCTACTTGTGGGGCCCTCCGTATGGATCTAAAGTTGTCTTGGTTATTCCAACCAAGCCAATCATTCACACACACACTAACAGATTTCTGATGGCTACTTGTGGGGCCCTCCGTATGGATCAAAAGTTGTCTCATGTTTTTAGATCATATTTTGGTTATGGACATTATGGAGGCTGATTATATTACAGCTATAGTTCCACACATCCTCAACAGCAAAACGGCTAAAATGTCATGCTGAAGGATGCTCCACTACATCCATAAAGATGCTGTTATAGGACCTGATTAGACATCAGGTCTGACTGGAACACTTTAGTTAGAAAAGCTTGTTTGGTTTTGGGGACTAACTTCACATGATTTAACTATACAGGTCTTGAGTCTGTCATTTGTGGTGTCTGTATGATGTTGGTAAGTTATTTGTGGTTTTAATTCCAGGTGACAGGCTCTCAGGCTCCTGTTGACGGTGCTCTGCCTGAACCAGCCAGAACTTGGCAGGATTCTGACCCTGATGATAACATCAAACAAGATGCCAGCCAACAGGTAACATTCAGTTAGACTTTGTTGTAAGAAATAAACTTTGTAGACCTTTTCTTGTTCTCTTAGTTTACAGCTTTTAGTTGGAAAGCTGTTCTTTAGTCAGAAGGTACCTTAAACAGCATTCAGCCAACCATTGGATCACATGGTTTTAGTGGTTCTCCTCATAGAGCCCAAACGAACCAGTGGCACACACACACCTATACAAGGATTGTTGAAACATGCGCCCATGGGTGTCCAACCAAGCCAATCATTCACACACACATAACAGATTTCTGATGGCTACTTGTGGGGCCCTCCGTATGGATCTAAAGTTGTCTTGGTTATTCCAACCAAGCCAATCATTCACACACACACAATAACAGATTTCTGATGGCTACTTGTGGGGCCCTCCGTATGGATCGAAAGTTGTCTCATGTTTTTAGATCATATTTTGGTTATGGACATTATGGAGGCTGATTATATTACAGCTATAGTTCCACACATCCTCAACAGCAAAACGGCTAAAGTGTCATGCTGAAGGATGCTCCACTACATCCATAAAGATGCTGTTATAGGACCTGATTAGACATCAGGGCTGACTGGAACACTTTAGTTAGAAAAGCTTGTTTGGTTTTGGGGACTAACTTCACATGATTTAACTATACAGGTCTCGAGTCTGTCATTTGTGGTGTCTGTATGATGTTGGTAAGTTATTTGTGGTTTTAATTCCAGGTAACAGGCTCTCAGGCTCCTGTTGAGGGTGCGCTGCCTGAACCAGCCAGAACTTGGCAGGACTCTGACCCTGATGATAACATCAAACAAGATGCCAGCCAACAGGTAACATTCAGTTAGACTTTGTTGTAAGAAATAAACTTTGTAGACCTTTTCTTGTTCTCTTAGTTTACAGCTTTTAGTTGGAAAGCTGTTCTTTAGTCAGAAGGTACCTTAAACAGCATTCAGCCAACCATTGGATCACACGGTTTTAGTGGTTCTCCTCATAGAGCCCAAACGAACCAGCGGCACACACACCTATAGAAGGATTGTTGAAACATGCGCCCATGGGTGTCCAACCAAGCCAATCATTCACACACACATAACAGATTTGTGATGGCTACTTGTGGGGCCCTCCGTATGGATCTAAAGTTGTCTTGGTTATTCCAACCAAGCCAATCATTCACACACACACAATAACAGATTTCTGATGGCTACTTGTGGGGCCCTCCGTATGGATCAAAGGTTGCCTCATGTTTTTAGATCATATTTTGGTTATGGACATTATGGAGGCTGATTATATTACAGCTATAGTTCCACACATCCTCAACAGCAAAACGGCTAAAGTGTCATGCTGAAGGATGCTCCACTACATCCATAAAGATGCTGTTATAGGACCTGATTAGACATCAGGGCTGACTGGAACACTTTAGTTAGAAAAGCTTGTTTGGTTTTGGGGACTAACTTCACATGATTTAACTATACAGGTCTCGAGTCTGTCATTTGTGGTGTCTGTATGATGTTGGTAAGTTATTTGTGGTTTTAATTCCAGGTGACAGGCTCTCAGGCTCCTGTTGACGGTGCGCTGCCTGAACCAGCCAGAACTTGGCAGGACTCTGACCCTGATGATAACATCAAACAAGATGCCAGCCAACAGGTAACATTCAGTTAGACTTTGTTGTAAGAAATAAACTTTGTAGACCTTTTCTTGTTCTCTTAGTTTACAGTTTTTAGTTGGAAAGCTGTTCTTTAGTCAGAAGGTACCTTAAACAGCATTCAGCCAACCATTGGATCACACGGTTTTAGTGGTTCTCCTCATAGAGCCCAAACGAACCAGTGGCACACACACCTATACATGGATATTTGAAACATGCGCCCATGGGTGTCCAACCAAGCCAATCATTCACACACACATAACAGATTTCTGATGGCTACTTGTGGGGCCCTCCGCATGGATCGAAAGTTGTCTTGGTTATTCCAACCAAGCCAATCATTCACACACACATAATAACAGATTTCTGATGGCTACTTGTGGGGCCCTCCGTATGGATCTAAAGTTGTCTCATGTTTTTAGATCATATTTTGGTTATGGACATTATGGAGGCTGATTATATTACAGCTATAGTTCCACACATCCTCAACAGCTAAACGGCTAAAGTGTCATGCTGAAGGATGCTCCACTACATCCATAAAGATGCTGTTATAGGACCTGATTAGACATCCAGAACTGACTGGAACACTTTAGTTAGAAAAGCTTGTTTGGTTTCGGGGACTAACTTCACATGATTTAACTATACAGGTCTTGAGTCTGTCATTTGTGGTGTCTGTATGATGTTGGTAAGTTATTTGTGGTTTTAATTCCAGGTGACAGGCTCTCAGGCTCCTGTTGATGGTGCGCTGCCTGAACCAGCCAGAACTTGGCAGGACTCTGACCCTGATGATAACATCAAACAAGATGCCAGCCAACAGGTAACATTCAGTGCGACTTTGTTGTAAGAAATAAACTTTGTAGACCTTTTCTTGTTCTCTTAGTTTACAGCTTTTAGTTGGAAAGCTGTTCTTTAGTCAGAAGGTACCTTAAACAGCATTCAGCCAACCATTGGATCACACGGTTTTAGTGGTTCTCCTCATAGAGCCCAAACGAACCAGTGGCACACACACCTATAGATGGATTGTTGAAACATGCGCCCATGGGTGTCCAACCAAGCCAATCATTCACACACACATAACAGATTTCTGATGGCTACTTGTGGGGCCCTCCGTATGGATCTAAGGTTGTCATGGTTATTCCAACCAAGCCAATCATTCACACACACATAACAGATTTCTGAAATATGGTTTCTTGTGGCTTCTTTGTTGTAAATTTTGGAGCCTTTTCCATGTTTTATATGTAAAATTTCCTGTGATATAAGGTTTTGGCATATTTCAGAGGATGTGTACAGCACCGGTCGTCTACCAGTTAAGATATTGGACAGAAATTTTAATTATTTTGAGCAAAGAAATTCTAGTCTTTATATTAATACAGCATATAAGAGTATCTTGCAGAAACTAACAACACATTTCTTTTAATTCCCTCCATAGAGCTATCAATTATCAAAGGAGTTTCTCAAAGTGGACTACTCAGACAGTGATGATACTGACAATGATTCCCAAAAGGACTGCTCTGTACCTCTGCAAATCAATCTGCTCAAAACAAGAGTATATTAAATTTGACCAAGCATTCTTATACAGGTGCAGTTAATTTTTGTTTTAGAATATTGCTATACTGTGTTTTTTTTCTGTACTTAAAAATCGTCATTTCAGATGGGCTGATCCCAGAAGTGATAGAAGTGACCTCTTGTACCTCCGCATCTCGTGGCCCAAGTAATGAAAAGTCTGCCAAAAAGGGAGGTGAGTTTAGAGTAATCCTTTTCAATATATAACTTTATCACAGTTGCTTTTAAATTGCCCAATTGTTACTACTGTATCAGTATCTAATTATCCTCACATATGCTGCTTACTAAGATTTAGATGACCCAAGCAAGATATATTAAACACCACTTGACTTTTCTTCTTAGACATGTAAGGTCTAAACTTTTGAATTTTGTCATAAAATGAAAATTGACCCATCCTTTCTCATGTGAGTTACAGGTCATTGCTAACCTTGATTATATGTGAGATGTTTGTTTACATCTATTTTTAAATAGGGGTAATGTATACATGACACATTTACCTCAAAAGAGAGAAAGAAAAATTGCTCTAGATTAACCTATTAGTGAATATGCAAATTCACACATTGTCACACCAAGGCAGATACCATTCTTATACAGCTTGCATTTAATTTTTTACACACTATATATTTCCAAATTTACTTTTATCATCTTTGTTTGTCCATGTGTAGCACGTTATCAAAGCAAATTCCCCATACATGTAAAACACTGTCTGAAAAAAGTTTTTCTCTGATTTTTATTTTTTATTTTCCCTGATTTTGCAACAACTTGTATCTGTTCTTAATGGTTTTGTCAGAGAAATGGTGCATCCCAATGTGCTGCCATGGTGGAGTTTGACTGCCTGTGCAACCTCTGTAGGGTCCAGGAATTGCTTCATCTACCAGCAGTGACATTCTGGTCAAATGCAAAACTGCTTAAAAGTAGTCAAGAAAATGAGAGACCTCTTTCCCCCACCACCAAAACTGGGGGCATTCTAATGTTACCCTTTTGTGCATCTATTTTTAATTTTGTTAATATCAAAACAGCTGACACTGAAGACCACCTAGCAACTTAAATGACCGGATTAATATCTCAGATATTAACTGATTTACTTATGTCTATTGTAGGCTCATCACTGTTGACAAAGATAGTTGACGTTATAAAATATCTCATTTGAATTATATTGTCGGATAATTGTACATAAAGTGAATGTATTCTTTATGCAATTTTGTTCTAATTAAGTTGTAAACTAAAAAGTGCTCTTCCTATGCCCTTAGGTAACGGAAAAGTTGTGAAAAGAAGCTGGACCCCAGAGGAATGTGCTGCAGTAAATAAACATTCAAGGAAGTATATATTGACAAATCAGGTTCCTGGTAAGCTTGACTGCGAGAGATGCATTGCTGCAGAACCACAAGCACCGAGCTGTTAAGTACTTTGTCAAAAAGAGAATAACCACCATGAGGAGAAAATATGAGTGAAACAGCTTCCCTTAACAGAGATAGAAACACATGGCTGGTCCTGTTTCACCATTTGTTCACTATTTGTTTGTGATTTTTTTTATGCTCCACTTCTCCTGTTCGTAAATGTTAGATTAAATAAGTTCCTTTATTCATTGGCTACATTTGTAATGTGTCCATTTAAAATTTTGACTCAAGACAATTATTACTTGTAAATCCTGTGTACTTTATAGTTAGCTAAAATGCAGAATTTAAATATTTTAAAATGTACCAATATGACTGAACAAATTGAAGAATATTAAGACTGTGACCAAGGAAAATGGACCAGAATCTGAATAAAGACTTCAGAATGTATTTTAGAATGCACATTTCAATGTATATCTAGTATATTTAGCCAGATGAAAGTATTAATAACACTAACAAAATTTTTAGGTTTTCTCAAATGATTAAGTCCACACAAATGCATGTTTGGGTTAGATTAGGGTTGGGGTTGAACTTGATAGATCCTCTTTATAAAGGCAGACCTAACAAGTCTTAAATCTTAACAGCAAGCTCCATAACTGGCTAAAAAAATAATGTGTGTATAGGTAGACCTCATAAGGTTGAAATATTAAAAGCGATCCCCATAACTGACTAAAAATCTCATGTGTGTAAAGGTGGACCCCGCAAAGCCGGAATGTTAGAAACAGGCCCCAGATATGACTGAAAAACTGACATGAAAAAAAAAGTTTCAAATTGTGTTTATTGAAAGTGATTTTTAGTAACAAGATTTTTTTTGGGACTTGCCTGATTTTTTTCATAGTTCTTGGACCACTAGAAAGGGTGGACCCCAGAACTCGGTAAACTAAGTTGGGTCCTGCAGAGGGAGGTTAACAAGGATGTGTGTGTGTGTGTGTGTGTGTGGTGTGGTTCTGCAACAGACAGAAATACAGCACGTAAGTCAATGCTCAACTTCTGATGTCACACAACACTAGTAGACGGCACACATTACATAACTAACTGTTAGGTTCAAAGTGCTAACTGAATATCTGAATAAGAGAAAAGGGTCAGCAGACAAAAAACAAGTGAGGCAGAATATTGAGTCTTTTCTCGCGAGGAGTGCAATCAGACTTACAGCAATCCGACTACACTAAAAATCTGTTTTACACTCCTCGCTCTTTTTATTTGGAATGCCCTACCCACAGTGTGAGACGATTAGCCCTTAAGGGGGGGGGGGGGGAAGAGATTGTGGCTTC
Source organism: Syngnathus scovelli (assembly GCF_024217435.2). Taxonomy (NCBI): domain Eukaryota; kingdom Metazoa; phylum Chordata; class Actinopteri; order Syngnathiformes; family Syngnathidae; genus Syngnathus; species Syngnathus scovelli. Next base: position 17,928,636 of record NC_090853.1, on the reverse strand, counting down.
GTCTCGTAAGAAACAAAAAGTAACGCACAAAGTGTTGCGTGCAGATATGGCTATATCAGCAAAACAGTTTAAGCGATATTCTGAGAGATAAAAAGAGAAAGTGACGTTCTTTAAGGAAGATCAGAAGGTTCGTGACGCATTGTTTGACGTGTTGTTTTCACGATCTGTTCTGGTGGACGCTGAGCTGTCAGCAGCATCTTGTTTGACACAACCGTCATCTCGCCCCTGACCCAGCCGTAATCCTTCTGTTCTGTTGTACAAGATAAGAATAAGCAAGGCAAAGCAGCAAGCATACTGAACAGTAATATTGTGAATAAGTACTCATTAGAGAACGCATGATAACATATATATACAATTTTTCTAACAATTCCCCCCTGTTTATCATAAGTTCTCGGGGACTAACTTATCACCCATATGGCCACTTCAAAAGATTTTCAGCCAAGGGATCACATTTCGCAAGAACTAACTTACACTTGGGAGGAAATTGAGTCTTAATTGTCAAAGCCAGAGTCACGAAACAAATCGGACAGGTTTACCACAATGGATTCGCTGACAGAGTCGTCACTAGAGAAAGAACTCCCGTCGATCGAAAGGTCATCCCTTTGGAGTAACGGAAAAGTCTCAGCTGGTGGAGAGATAGCAGTTGTAATTAGCTTAATAATTAAGGATCGGAGACAAGGAATGCAGCAACATCCACACAGGGTTAAAATGGCAGAGAAAACGGCAATGGAGACCAGGACCGAGGAAACCAGGGTGCGGTACTTTCCGAACACGTTCAACCAGTCGGTCCAAACCTCCGTGTTCACCCCACTGTGTTCCTTCATCCTCCCATTCAAGGTCCTCAGACCCTCAAGGGCCCGGGACAGGCTTCCGTCGGCTGCAGTATTATTTGGAATAAATGTGCAACATTGCTCACCAAACATGGCGCAGACACCGCCCTCTTTTGAGAGTAGCATGTCAAGGGCCATTCGATTCTGGAAAGCCATGAGGGAAGTAGCGGCCAGTTGGGAGTGGACCGCCTTGAAACCGCCTCGGTCCAGTTTCCAAGCCTCTGCACGTTGTAGTGGATGTAGTTAATCCTGTCAACATTTTTGTTAAGAGTACACCACCAACACAGGGCGGATTCAAAACCAGCTGCTATCTGATTCACCAGCCTATACTCATCCGGTACTCCTCTAGGAACACCAATGGCATCTATGTAAGTTGGATTAGCTGCGCCCTGCCATTCGGCGTTTCGCTTCGTTCTCGGCCAGTATTTGGGCACTACGGACTTAGCAAAAGATGTTAGATCATAAGAGGACATTGGTATCAAATGAACAGGAAACAATAGGGTTACCAAAGCGCAAATTCCAGAGCTGTTTAAAGGTAACCTATCATAAAGTTTGTTACTATTACACCAAAACCAAATATCACTACGAGCAATGGGCAAAAAAAGGGCAGTGACATTGGTCATGGACTCACACCATGGAGTAGGTAGGGCGCCGAGCTTCTCACCAGTACCAGGTAATCTAATGCATGTAAAATTACCCTTAGCTACATCGGACGAAAAAAGGGGTTTATATTTTGTCATAGAGGCAACAGGGTAAACCTTATCCCATTTAAAACAATCATGAGTGGGTGAAATGGATGAGTTTAACATTAAAACAACAGCACACTTAGGAACTATATTTGCAGGTATGATTTTCAAAAGAGGTCTTGGACCCATACATGCAATGCAACTGGTGTTAGCCATTTTTGCGGCTTGCTCAGCCATAAGAAGCCAGTTGTTGGTTTGACCGCTTATTCCTGTGGAGGCTACAAAATAGCTGTCTATATCAGTGAGGGGCATACTTGTGATTTTTGCTCCTGCTGACAAGGTGTAATTATTTGTAACGGGACGGTCTACGATCGACATTGTTTTGTTAATGCAAATAGCAATAGGAAAGTGGGGATCAATTCCAGAGGACCAAGCCCACAGTTGAAAACCCCAACAAGAAGTGTTAAACAAAGTGGCATTTGGAGGACGAATTTGACCATCAGGGAGTGTAAGAGTCAAAAGGAGGCTTGTGCCCTGATTTTTCAAAGTTACTCGTTTAGCAAAGAACACAGCCTCTTCACTGGAACCAGAGGGCCAAAAATATTGCGTTTGTGTGGTGACAAGGGTGCCCCAGTCGGTGCTAACTGGGTGACCAGTTAAATACCACCAATATCCGAGCCATTTATCCCCAGTAGTGGGGTGACCATTTCGAAAACCTTTCAAACTTTTCATTGGTAAAATAATAGAAGAAGATGTATTAGGAGCCACAGTAAACATTAATGAGTTATTGTAAGTCCAAGACAAAAGCCATGGTACGCAAGTTGGAACGCGGACGGTTTCTGGTGTACAAACAACATGATCGAAAGGGGATTTTGTGTTGCGCTTATGTCTAGCAATTTTTCCCCATGAGCCATATTGATTAGAATCAGTGTTGGTAGTTGCCTGAGAGAAGAATGTTCGAGGCTCATGGTACTCTATCCATACAAATAAAATAACCCCCGAAAAAAATATAATGGTAACACAAATCAGCAAAAGCAACCAAAAGCGCATGGTAGACTTTGCGCAGGCTACAGCCCGATTAAAGCACTCACCAAATGACTCTCTAATGCTCATGTTTTTGGATCTCCTCAGAGTCAACACCCTGAGCTTCGGGTTGGTGTCTTGGAAATTGGCTTCTGCTAGCTTTCGTGTCAACCCTGGATCTTGGCACCAGGATCAGGCACTATTACCAGACTTTGCTCACCTTCCGTACTTAGGTTGGGTCTGCGGAGATCACCTTTTTACAATGAGATAAATGAATCCATGTGTTGCGTTCGGCTATTTTCAAAGCATTAGGTGTCGTGAGTAGTACCAAAAAGGGACCTTCCCACTTGGGTGAATGCCAATTCTTCCTCTTGATACTCTTGATCAAAACCCAGTCTCCCGGTACCACTTTGGGGTCTTCCTGCGGAGAAATGGGTTCATCATCAGTGTTATTGGTTGGATTCTTTTGACGTTCCAACATTTTTCTCATGTAATCAGCTAATGTGGCTTCCTCGGGGATCTCCCATGTGTTCTTGAACTGAGGAAGCCTGTAAGGTCTTCCAAACATAGTTTCATAGGGAGTTAGCCCTGTTGTACTTGTAATATTTATGTACATTTTGACCAGGTCTAAGCACTGAGTCCATGGTCGTTTGGTTTCCTCCATACATTTCTTTAATCTGTTTTTTATAGTCGCGTTAGATCTCTCAACAAGGCCAGCTGATTGTGGATGATAAGAACAATGGTTCTTTAAATTTATGTGGAACATTCTCCCAATGTTATGCACTACTTGATTTACAAAGTGTGGACCATTGTCGCTGTAAATTTTTTCTGGAATACCGTACCTTGGAATGATGTCTTTGCATAAGGCTTTTGCCACTGTGAGTGCATCAGCATGTTTGGTAGGAAATGTTTCTACCCATTTAGAAAATGCGTCTATTATGACCAAACAATATTCTTTCCCTTCACATTTATGTAATTGAATATAATCCATATGTATTGTCTGAAACGGATACAATGGAGTCGGGTATTTCCCTCTCTGAGGTCTTAAATTGCCTTGTGGGTTGTGTTTAGCACAGATCAGACAGGCTCTGCAAAATTGTTGTGAGAAAGCTGCAAAGCCGTATGTTGTATAAATAGCTTCAACTTGTTTCACCATACCCCCCGTCGAGACATGGGTGACCCCATGACTCGAAATAGCAGCCCATTTGAACAAGTTACGAGGCAAGATAGGTTTGCCCAAAGGTCACACAAAAAGACCATCAGTGTTTTTAGTTGCACCCCGTTTTTCCCAAGAGAGTCGTTCCTGGGAGGGGCTCTGAGACTGCATGTCAAGCAACACATCAGGGGAGATGTGTGACATCGAATCATGATCAGTGAGAGACGAGAGGACATGGAGCAGGCCTTCTGCAGCGGCCTTAGCGGATTTGTCAGCAAAAGCATTACCAAGAGAAACAGGATCAGATCTTGCAGTGTGAGCAGCACATTTGCAAACAGCCACCTTTAAAGGTAGCTGGACAGCGTCCAAAAGTTGAGTTAGTAATGTGGAATGGGTGACGGGCTTCCCTGTAGAAGTTATCATGCCACGGTTGCTCCACTGCTGAGCAAAAACGTGCACTGTAGCAAAAGCATACTGACTATCAGTCCAGATAGTGACGGACTTGTTTGCAAACAATTTGCAGGCCCCAGTCAAAGCAATGAGCTCAGCGGCCTGTGCTGACATATAGGATGGCAGTTTAGCAGCCTCCAAGACTTCGTCGGCAGTAACAATGGCATACCCAGTAAGGGTCACTCCAGATTCATTTTTCTTAGAAGACCCATCAACAAAAAACACATCACCATCTGGCAGAGGCGTATCTTTCAAGTCAGGCCGAGCCTTTGCAATCTGTTGGGCAGCATCGACACAATCATGGAATTCACCGTCGTCAGGAAGGGGAATGAGAGTGGCAGGATTGAGTGTCGTGCATCTTTCAACGGTCAGGTGCGGCTGAGACAGTAACGTAGCCATGCAAGAAAGATGACGTGCAGGCGACAGAAAAGTCATATTAGTCTGTAGCAGAAGGGCCGAGACAGCATGAGGAACTTTCAGTGTTAAAGGATGAAACAACACAACACCAGCACTGCTCTCCACAGCCATGGAGGCCGCCACCACGGCCCTCACGCATGGTGGGAGAGCACATGCAACACTGTCCAGTTTAGAGGAATAAAAAGCAATAGGTCGCAACTTTGAGCCATGTGATTGGAGTAAAACAGAGGTCATGTAATGACCTTTGCAGTCAACAGTTTGGACAAATGCCTTATCATAGTTGGGTAAGGCTAGAGTGGAGCTGGATACCAAAGTCTGTTTGATCAACACAAAAGCCTCCTCAGCTTCAGGAGTCCATTTTAAGTGAGTGGACATTGAGATGTTTTCCACATACATCAATTTGGACAGAGGAGCAACAATTTGGGCATAATCAAGTATCCAGCTTCTACAATAACCTGTGAGACCCAAAAAAGACATCATTTGTTTCTTTGTGAGTGGCTTAGGAGCTTGCAAAATAGAGGCCTTTCTGCTCTCAACTATAGATCGACCTTGGGAACTTAGATTGTGGCCTAAATACTTAATTTCAGTGGACCACAGTTGAAGCTTGTCCTTGCTGACCTTGTGGCCTTCACTTGCCAAGTGATGCAGCACTGCAAGTGTGTCTTTCTGGCAAGAGGCAAAATCAGGAGATGCTATTAAAATGTCATCAACATAGAGCAAGATTTGACTTCCCATTGGCGGGACAAATTTAGCCATGCTGGCTGCCATCACCTGCGAGTAAATTGTCGGGCTTTCACAGTACCCTTGTGGTAACCTTGTAAAGGTGTACCTTGAGCCAGCATATGTAAATGCAAACCAAAACTGACTCTCTTCTGCAATAGGGACAGAGAAAAAAGCATTGCTAATGTCAATCACTGTAAAGATTTTCGCATCAGGTGTCAATGAATTCAACAAGGTATGCGGGTCAGGGACACAAGGTGCTCTCTGAATAACAGCATTGTTTACAGCTTGCAAGTCCTGCACCATTCTCCACCCCACAGAAGGGGGCGCCTTCTTTACAGGGAAAATTGGAGTATTGCAAGGAGAATCAGGGCAAGGAACAATGACACCTGCTTTTAGCAAATCAGAAATAACAGGTGCAATACCCTGTAAAGCATCAGGTTTTAAAGGATACTGCCTCACACAAGGGCGGTATTCAGTTCGAGGTCTTATGACAACAGGAAGCGCACCTTTCACTAAACCAACGTCAGAAGGACCCGTAGACCAAAGATGACTTGGGACCTCAGCGAGGATGTGCTCGTCATCAGACGTCAACACATAATCTCAAAATGAGGGTGTTTGCTCAACACCAGGATCAGCGTGAATTCCACTAATGAATGACAAGTCTTGAGTCATATTTTGTTTGAAGAGCTTGGTGGAAGGACTATAAAAGGAGTCAGGATTAACCTGAGTCCAGTCAGAAGCTGCCAAGGCCTCACCAGCCATAAATCCTAAACTTTGCCACGTTGCGGTGTGAGGCCTGTAGAGAGAGATGTGGAGCGGAGTGGGAGACACGTGTAACTTCTGCACAGCAGGGGGAGCCGTTTGTATGACTACACAAGCACGGCTCTCACCATCATGCAGAAGGAAAGATGTCGTCAAGGTGGCAGGTGTAGCAGCCTCAAGCATGTTCTCGTAGTTGTGATCAGGACCAGGCGTGTCTTTATGCCACATAGTTATGTGTAGTTCATTGGCTTCCATTGCCTGTTCAGGGCAGCGCAAAAGGGTGGCCACATGGGCCAAAAGAGGGGAACCAAATTCCATCACTTCTGCATCAGCCAAATCCAATGAATAAAAGTAGTAGCAGTGAAATTGACCAAAAATCTGTAACTGGTGTCGCCTTTTGACAACAATTTGATCGTTAAGAGACACAAGGGAAAGCCCAAGGGCAGTGAGAGCATCTCTACCTAGCAAATTAATAGGGCAACCGGGCATCAGCAAAATGGGAATGCAACAACTTCCCCCTTCTGGGTCTCGTATCCAAACTGGTCGAGACTGGGGAACTGGGGTTGCCAGCCCATTTGCTGCTCTCACCCAAAAAGTTTTACCGCTTTTTTGCACATCTGGAGGTATGTCACGACATGTGGTCACACATGCCCCTGAGTCACACAAAAAAGTTATTGGAGTCCCGTTTACCATTAGAGTTATCACCGGCTTCTCAATATTGTTCATCAACAAATCTTGAATGTTCAAATCTACATCAACAGGGGGAGCTGTTGGCCAGGCAGTTGTTTCAACTGTAGTTTGACTGTCGGCTAGTCATAAGGGAGGTTTACTCTCGCCCTTGCCTGGGCAGTTTCTTGCTATATGGCCTTTTTTCCCACATGACCAGCAAATAGGAGGTTCAGCATTGTATCGTTTTGACTGACCTGAGGCGGGCTGGTCATTTGTTTTATAATTGGGAGAATCACGACTATACCCGCCGCTACCTTTGCCACGAAATTTGTTACGACCACGCCCCCCTAGGCGTGGTTCGAAGGTCTTATTTTGATAGAACATTTCAGACTGCTCTCCATTGACCAAAAAAATGGTGCCTGTTTTCCCTTTCTCTTTTGCTCTTTTTGAATTGACAACTTTTTCGGCGTGTATAGCATGATCAATGAACTGTGGCAAGGTAGATGTCGGGAAAGTGATCATATGTTTAGTGATCCAGTTTTGGATTGCTGGTCGCGAATTTGCATGTAGAGCATTTTTGAGTTGTTGGTCATAAACATCAGTTCCATGCTCCAAGCCACTATTGGCTTTGAACACTTTTTCTAGTCTGTGTCTAAAGTCTTCAAACAACTCATCTTCTTTTTGTTTGGTTCGGCCAATGTCTGTGTAATTTGCTCTACGTTCGAATTTTATTTTTATCCTGCCCAATAGTTGGTCAATTTCTGTTTGTAATGGCACCCCGTTACATTCCAATGGACGGCCCAAGGAATCAAAGGGATTCCAGGTGCCTTTAACGCTTGCCCAATGTTTGGTTAAAGATGCCATGAAAGCCTGTTGTACTTCATCGCCTCTCAAATTATAGGAAGCAATGAGTTGTTTCATGTCGATACAGTATTGATCAACATCTTCAGTGGGCAACGCTATGCCCTCAATTGCTGATTTTATATCAGCTTGGGTCCATGTTCTGTATACTAAAATGGTGGGTCCTCCATCATCATGAGGATTGGCCACTTCAATCATCGGGTATGCGTCAGCCGAGGGACCCAACTTAGCACGGCTCCGCGTCAACATACCACGAGTAGAATCACTATACTCAGGAGGATGATCTGTGTTTGGTAATTTGGGGTACAGAGACGGAAAAATTGGTTCGCTTTGGCGTGCTGCAATCTCCGTCTTTATAATTTGATCATTTTTCTCATCCTCATTCATCGCATTGTCAGCCTCGGCCTTCAAGCGAGCCCACCCTGACACTGTCTCATCATCTTCCTGCCTGTGCAACAGCAAGTTCTTTTTTATCTTTTCTTCGTCTTCCTTATCTTTCAATTTTCCTCTCATCTGCCCACATTTTCTCTTCTCAGCTTCCAATTCCCATTGTACTATTAGATAATATCTGTCTTTATTTTTCTTTACGCCACATTTAGCATCAATTGATTGCTTTAGGTTATTCAATGAATTTGTTTTCAGCTGACCATCAAATTTGTAATCGGTTATCCATTTGTCAAGATATTTTACATTTTCGGGGTCGACCTCTTCCATCAATTTCCAATCTTTGCATTTTAATTCATGTCTGGGTAGCGGCTTTTGTTTGCTATTTGATTTTCCCATGGTTTATTTTCTAAATTTCGGAGTTGGCAATTCGAATGGCACCTACAGTGTCCTAAAGCCAACTTTATTCACAGGACAGTGGTTAAATGTTCGATGTGTGGCGAGTCTCTTTTCACCTTCCCGGAGGAAGCAGAGAGTCCTTGCTTTCATCCACACAAAGCCACTGTTTGCAACCCTGTGTTGTTTACATAGAGGAGAGCTCAAATGAGGTCACTCTCAGTCAAACCATACACACACACACAATGCGCACTTTTATCGTCTCACAGGCAAGCAGGGGAGTCCACCCTCCCGTGGATTTTAACAAACTCTTTAACCTTCCTATTGTGTAATTTTTTGCCTTTTTCTTGAAGTAGATATAAAACCTATCTTTTCATGGATAAGGGAGCCAAACCAGCTAAACAAGAGTTAAGAAAAACACCACAGATGGCAGCAGAAAGCTAACACATTAGGAAGGTTAAGTTAGGAGGCCCCACGACACCTCAGTGGAATTTAACTGCTCCAAATTACCTGTACTTTTTAGAAAACAGGGGAGTCCGCCCTCCCGTGGAATTTAACTGACTTTTACGTCAGGGGACTCCACCATCCCCTGCAGAATTTAACTGTTTCTAATTGCACTTGATAGGGTCTAGAATTGTCAAGGTTTTAAGTGACCTCTTGTCACTGCACTTTCATTACTTTTAACAGAATCAAGATCCGTACTCACAGTCTGCTGGGCCTTCTCCTCGGATGATCTCGTCAACCACTCCGGCGTCCAGCCGACTGATCGAGTCAGCCCCGTGAAAAGGGTTTCCTCTATATGCCTTGGCCAAGGACTTGTCCTGGGTCGAAAAGTCAGCTGGAATCCCGAAATAGGTCTATTGAGACCCCGGAACGAGCCCCCAAAAATCTGTTAGGTTCAAAGTGCTAACTGAATATCTGAATAAGAGAAAAGGGTCAGCAGACAAAAAACAAGTGAGGCAGAATATTGAGTCTTTTCTCGCGAGGAGTGCAATCAGACTTACAGCAATCCGACTACACTAAAAATCTGTTTTACACTCCTCGCTCTTTTTATTTGGAATGCCCTACCCACAGTGTGAGACGATTAGCCCTTAAGGGGGGGGGGGAAGAGATTGTGGCTTCGTCTCGTAAGAAACAAAAAGTAACGCACAAAGTGTTGCGTGCAGATATGGCTATATCAGCAAAACAGTTTAAGCGATATTCTGAGAGATAAAAAGAGAAAGTGACGTTCTTTAAGGAAGATCAGAAGGTTCGTGACGCATTGTTTGACGTGTTGTTTTCACGATCTGTTCTGGTGGACGCTGAGCTGTCAGCAGCATCTTGTTTGACACAACCGTCATCTCGCCCCTGACCCAGCCGTAATCCTTCTGTTCTGTTGTACAAGATAAGAATAAGCAAGGCAAAGCAGCAAGCATACTGAACAGTAATATTGTGAATAAGTACTCATTAGAGAACGCATGATAACATATATATACAATTTTTCTAACACTAACTGCGTGTAACGGTTCCGCTATACTAAATAACCATAAATTAAATACTCCTGGCAACACACCAAACATAAGTCATCAAGACAACAAAATAAATTTGCTGGCGGCCATTAGTCGCCATGCCGCTGCGTAGCGGCTACTCGTATGACGCGAGGCAAACTTAAAGGAGCGCGCCGAAGCTATCAATCAGACGGTGTACACACGAAACAAACCTTGATCAGACAGACAGCACAACAATAGACAGTAGTAACAATGAAATGTATATACTCACTTTGTGTCAAAGACGCACACGATCACAGCAACATACTCAGTCGATACCAGCAACCTTTAACTTACCGCTGCGCACAAGCTCCAACAATCGCGATAAGCTGAGGTAACTCTCGCGAGACTTAAGGTGTGGTGACGTAACTTTCCAACATTTCAACATCAACATAGGAACCTTTCTAACAGCTATTTTTATTCTTTGTGACAGGGGTTCACTTTGGCCCGGGGAGTTAAGTTCAGCATTCGCTTTAAAGATATCTGGCGTCATCTAGCGTTGTGAATGGGTATAATGTTTAGACCCCGAATGTAAGACAACCCCCACTTTTCCAGTCTTATTTCAATGCAAAAAACACCGTTTTATATTCGGGCCAATATGTTAATATTTGTATCCTTCCTTGCCAAGTTGGAGAGCCGACATCAGGAAGACGGTTGATTAAATTTCCAACAGAGGTACAACTTTCCACATTTTTGCTGGAATTTAAATGCATCAGCAGTTACATCACAACATAATTTATGCAGGCTCCATGCCCGTCCCGATCGAAGAGGAACATTAGTCCTACATGACTTTTTTGGTCAATTTAAGAGCTTGCGACATGTCCCCCCCCCCCCCCCCCCCCCCCTCCATCCCCAGTGCCATCTGTGCCGATGTCTCCTCCCATTCTTGGCTCAGCTGCATGTCCTAAACTGAGGTCAAGGTGGGTATTGGTCTTTTAAACCACATCTGACCATTAGCCTGCCAAACTGGCTAATTTACAGCTTCCCCTCCTCCACACATCCATCCAAGAACACCCTAACCCTCACTCACTTGCTCTTTCCATGTAGATGATGCCAGCAACACGCTCCAGTGGAGACAAATCAGACGTTCTCAACCCTACCATCGTAAAACATCTCCCAGGAAGGTTGTGACCTTTTCTTCCTTTCAACGACTCTGCAGGCATTGGAAGTCATTGGAGAAGAATGGTTTGCTATGAAGTGGCATAACTAGCTTGCCTGTATGAGCAGAGGAGCTCAGTGGCCTAGTGGTAGAGTGTCCGCCCTGAGACTGGAAGGTTGTGGGTTCAAATCCTGGCCGGGTCATACCAAAGACTATAAAAATGGGACCCATTGCCTCCCTGCTTGGCACTCAGCATTAAGGGTTGGAATTGGGGGGTTAGATCACCAAATGATTCCCGGGCGCAGCACCGCTGCTCCCCACTGCTCCCCACTGCTCCCCACTGCTCCCTTCGGGGATGGGTTAAATGCAGAGACAAATTTCACCGCACCCAGTTGTGTGTGTGACAATCATTGGGACTTTAACTTTAACTTTATGAAGAGAATCATATGAATTCAGTGGAACACATAATTAAGATTTAAAACTCCTCAATGATTATAATATCAGTATTATGTCCTGTTTTAAGGATCACACCACATAATTCCAATGAAGAAAATTCTAAGACAAAATTGTAGGTAACATAAAATATTGGTTAGGGTTAAGGTTAGGTACTCATCAGATCTTGTCTAACCATCAAGTAAATATCCAGTCGTTTTCTGTATGACTTTTTCCCGAAATTAAACAGGTATTTTTATTTATGTATTTATTTTGTCATTGAGTTTGTTTAGACGTCCGATTCGTGTAAGCAAACAAAGTTAATTTCTCGGACATAATTGATTGCTTGGTGAAATTGTCAACGTAAAGATGCCAAGACTAGCGTCACTAGTGTGGCGTGCTTGATGTTTAATTCCGGTCTCATAAGATCCTGTGAGATGTTGAAGTTTTTCTACGGCAACATTACATGAAAAGATTTAAAATTTTATTAGGTCAAAATGAGCATATTAAGATAAGATAAGATATGACAAGAAAGAACATGCCAGCATAAAAAAAGGAAAGTAAAAAAAAAACAGGAAAGTAAACAAAACGAAGAATTATGGGATATATTGGCACCAGGGACGTGCAGTCAGAGGAGGCAAGGGAGGCTATGCCTCCCCTGCAATCATGAAAAGGGGAAAAACAAATTCAATCGTTTTTATTATAAAGTCATTTTCCGTTCAATTTCAATAGTTTTGTATCATTTTGAACCAAAATCGCTGAATCTTTATAGTTATTTTAAAACCGAAGACCATTCGCTCGGAGGAGCCAACTTCCTGTCTAGCCTCCTCTGAGGATTGCGTAATCACACGGCTGCCTATGTTGACAGGCTATGCTGTTAGACAGAACTGCTCTGTCTTTATGTCCCTGTTTAAGTGTTCAAACACTGTGGCTATATTAACAAATTTCCGTAGTTAAGCTGACGTATATAATATCTTGTGTTTTTTGTCATCTGTCTGTAACGTCGTGTTTCTTTAGATGAACAAAACGGCTTTGAAAAGATACCTTACGGAGGCTACGAAAAAAGGTTCTCCAGCCTTATGGTAGGGGGTGCTAGTGATCCCGGGATGCTTCATGCGCCTACCTGTAGAATAAGAGATCTCCAGTTCAAATGTACAGTGAACAACTGAGGAGCAGTCGTCCATTTATTTCGTTTTACATTCGTTTTTTTTTTTTTTTCATTTTTACATTTCGTTTTACAATGGAGGATTCTGCCCTCTGGGAAGAGGTACAGGAGCCTGCGCTCCCGCACCACCAGACTCGCCAACAGCTTCTTTCTCCAGGCTGTTAGGGCCCTGAACTCGCTACCCCCTTCTGCGTAGCGTGCAGCACTGTTGCGCTATTTTTGGGAATGTCTGCTGTACGCGCACTTGCTCCTTTTTTTTTTCTGCTCCTCTTATTTATTTATGTATTTATTTATTTATTGTTGTGTTATTTATTCATTATTTATTCAGCACGCTTTTGTTATACTTGTTTACTTGTTTGTCTGTTGTGAGCCATGTCTTGTCACCGTGGGATAGGGGGGAACGAAATTTCGGTTTCTTTGTGTGTCTTTGGCATGTGGAGAAATTGACAATAAAGCTGACTTTGACTTTGACATATCCAAACGATTTTCAACAATGGATTTTCAGTCGAAGCAGGAGGTCATCAGTAAAGGAAGAGCAACTCCGGAGTTAAAAGGTTTGATTCGGACAACGGGTCTTCGGAATGGAGTGGTACGCACGATCGAAAACAAGTTTTTGATTCCATGTGCTTTATTGAGTGTTTTTATGTGTGAAGACTGCTGTTATGAGATTTTAATTAAAATAGTTCAAATTAAATAATGAATAAGCCACAATAGCGGAGCGTTCCCCAAGCTGTTTGTGACACAGTTAGTTGCCGGACAAATTTTAGCGGGGGGGTCTGCCGTCAGTGCCTGCTGGACCAGGACCCAGCTAAAATTTTAGCTGACGTCAGTGCCTGCTGGACAAAGTTATGGAACCTCCGCGTGGTGTCCGGCGGAGGACCTGCAACAGTTGGTCCGCGAATCTATTACAAACCACTCAGGCTTGCCCCGGGAAGCAGCCCACCCTCTCCTGCCTCCCCTTTTCTATGATCAGAGCTGTACTGCCCGCCCTACACCTCCGGTCCCTTCTCCTCCGGGCGGGCGATGTCGAACAAAACCCGGGAGCCACCTGTGCCGGGTGCTCCAAGACGATACGACGTGATTTCACTCCTACGGTCTGCACGTCGTGCCAACGGGAGATCCACAGAAGTTGCTCTGGCCTGACTCGATATAAAAATAATCACATAGGCTTCATTTGCGGCTTCTGTTCCGGAGCACTTCCCCGGGACGAATTCGCTCAGCCTGACAATCGAGGCGCAGCACTCTGTTTGGCTAGAAGACAAAGCAAAGACTCTCCTCAACGATGGCAACCCAACTAGAACTTCCAGGAGCCCTCAAGGCACAGGGCTCAGCGCTCCAGACATCTCCATAGCAGATCCATTAACTGCAATACAATTTTCGTGGGAACCGCTCAACGACCTCTCCTCTGATCATCTGCCTATCTTGATCAAATGGAGAAAGGAGATCAAAGTAGAAAAAGCGAGGCGCCAAGTCCGTCCCAATTTCAAAAAAGGGGATTGGGGAAAGTACAAATCCATCATCAGACAAGGTCTCCCGACCATAGATGAAACACAAAGCACATATGCTGTCCTTGAAGCATTCATCACTCTCCTCAAAAAAGCAGCCGCAGAAGCAATTCCGGCTCAAGTCCTCCGGCCAGAAGGGATTCCCTGGATGACCAACGAGATTCACCAGCTCAAACAAGAACGCAATAAGCTGAGACGTAACTTGACTACCGAAAACCGCAAAATGTGGCTTGCAAAATGCAGAGAGGTGATTGATAAAACAAATGAGGCCAAGAGAGCGGCATGGCAAAACCATCTCAAGAAAATAGTCGGCGCCAAAGATACAAGAAAGACCTGGGCGGTTGTTAAATCTCTAGACGGCAACCGAGCCAGAGAAACTGGGAAGACCCTCATCTACAAGGGCAGGGTGTGTACCTCGGATGTCTCCAAAGCAATTGCCTTCAATTGCGAATACGCGACAGTGAGTGGGCGGAAGAGTGACAGGTCGAGTAGGAGGGCTAGACGAGAAATTCAAAGAGATGCTTGTAGACTACTTGGCTCCCCTCGGCAGTCACTTGAAACCCAATTCACGTTGTCAGAACTCAAGCGTGCATTGCAACAAGTCAAACAAGGTAAAGCTGCCGGTCCGGATGGTATTGCTCCTGAGATGCTGAAACATCTTCCCGAAGAAGCACTCCCCCTTCTGCTGAATATCTTTAACAGCAACTGGCTTCAAAACTGGTGTCCGCAAGCGTGGAGAGTCGCTGTCATCGTACCTTTCCACAAGAAAGGGAAAGATCCACAAATGGTGGAGAACTACCGCCCCATTGCACTAACTTCAACGGTCGGGAAAACGCTAGAAAGAATGATTGCAAACCGTCCGTCATGGTGGCTAGAGGAACACTCTCTTCTCAGCCCCTGGCAGGCTGGTTTTCGAAAGAATCGCTGCACTGCTGATCAATGCCTACGGTTGTCCCAGTTCGTCATGGATGGGTTCCAATCTAAGCCAAGTCACCGCTCAATTGCTACATTCTTCGATTTTAGCAAAGCGTATGATCAAGTGTGGCAAACACGACTACTCCAAAAAATGCTGGAGTTAGGGGTTCCCCTCTGTTTTGTGGAATTTGGTGAAGACCTGGTTCACCCACCGACTAGCCAGGGTCAAAGTCAATGAAACAACAGGACGCTGCTGCACTTTTAAAGAAGGCCTTCCACAAGGCTCATGCCTGTCTCCTCTTCTCTTTACAATCTTCAGCAACGACCTGCTTGGCTCTTTTGAGTCCACAGCACTTGTCTCTGCATATGCTGATGACTTGGCACTTGTCTGTAGCGGCCGTAATAAAGTTGAAGTAGAGGCCCGATTGCAGCCGGAGGTCGACAAAGTTGCTGAATGGAGCTCAGATAATCGCCTCAAACTCAACACATCCAAGTCAGAACTTGCGTTCTTCACGATGGACTCTGCTGAAACAAAGTGGTGCCCGAACATCAAGATTAGAGAGTCAGTGCTAAAAACAAATACAACTCCCACCTTCCTGGGGGTCACATATGACCGACAACTCACTTTCAATGAACACATCCGGCAAGTGAGCCAAAACATCCAAAAGCGGTCACAACTGCTTCGAAAATTGTCAGGTACCACATGGGGCTGGAAACCATCAGATCTCCGCACCATTTACATTGCAACAATGAGAAGTGTGGCCGAATACGCAGCCCCCGCTTGGGCTCCGTGGATATCCAAGGACAACATGAAAGCACTGGGGAGAGCTCAACTAAAGGCAGCAAGAGCAATAACCGGACAGTTCCGGTGTACTCCAACACCTGCAGTGCTCCATGAAGCCCAACTTGTACCCCTTTCCTCACGCCTCCAATTCCTGTCAATTCGGAAAGCCGACGAATGGGCCCATCTGCCTCCCGAAGATGAAAGACCACAGTTTTTCTGCAAATCTGTCCGCATGAGGTTAAAACGTAACAACTGGCGCAATTTTACCACCCCTCCCCTATCTCAACTCAACCTCCTGAAAGACACCGCGGTAACTGTACATAACCCTAACATTCCGTAGTCCCTGCCAACCA